>NC_081184.1:95409836-95555619 GCF_029867415.1 Vicia villosa | reverse complement strand
CGCCCAAAGCAATAGAGTTTTGTTTTATAGGGTCTTTGTTTCAAGAAATGACTGTCCATAAATAAAAATGTCATTCTGTCCCTTCGTTTAGTTTTCCCTTTTCTTTTTTCGGAAATTGGTAATCCTAAAAAACACCCTTAAAAAACATCAAAAAAAAATCATTAACTGCATACACCGAGTCTTCCCTCGTTGTCTAAATAAAACTTATCACACATATGCAGATTAATCATAAAATACCCCGTTGAAACGTGCGACCTTATGACTTCTCCAAGCTTTGAGTTTCCTGTATTCGAGGCAGAGGAAGAAGAAGACGAAGAAATATCAAAGGAAATTTCACGATTACTTCAACAAAAGGAAGAGGCCATTCAGCCCTACAATGAGCCTCTAGAGATCATTAACCTTGGTTCCAATGGAAACAGAAAAGAGGTTAAGATTAGAGCTTCGCTCAGTTCAGAGATCAGAGAGAGTTTGATACAGCTGCTCAAAGAATTCTCAGATGTCTTCGCTTGGTCTTATCAAGATATGCCAGGGTTGGATACCAGTATAGTGGAGCATCACTTGCCATTAAAAGCAGAATGCCCTCCGGTCAAGCAAAAATTAAGAAGAACTCATCCGGAGATGGCCATGAAAATCAAAGAGGAAGTTCAAAAGCAGATCAACGCAGGTTTCCTCGTCACTTCAGAATACCCTCAGTGGTTAGCTAACATTGTTCCCGTTCCTAAGAAAGACGGAAAAGTCCGCATGTGCGTCGACTACAGAGATTTGAACAAAGCTAGCCCTAAGGATGATTTTCCTTTACCACATATTGATATGTTGGTAGACAGTACAGCAAAATCCAAAGTTTTCTCGTTCATGGACGGATTTTCAGGATATAACCAAATCAAAATGGCACCTGAAGACATGGAAAAAACAGCTTTCATCACCCCCTGGGGCACGTTCTGCTACCGTGTTATGCCTTTTGGACTAAAGAACGCAGGGGCAACTTATCAAAGGGCCATGACTACGCTTTTCCACGACATGATGCATAAAGAAGTGGAAGTCTATGTGGACGACATGATTGCCAAATCAGAAAATGAAGAAGATCACATACAGAATCTGACAAAGTTATTTCAACGCTTACGGAAATTTCAGCTTCGCCTGAACCCCAACAAGTGCACCTTTGGTGTCTATTCAGGAAAACTCCTTGGTTTCATTGTCAGCAAACGAGGAATTGAAGTAGATCCAGACAAAGTCAAGGCAATTCAAAAAATGCCTTCGCCCAGAACCGAGAAACAAGTTAGAGGATTTCTTGGACGTCTGAATTACATCTCGAGATTCATATATCTCATGACTGCAACTTGCGCTCCTATTTTCAAACTTCTACGGAAAAATCAAAGTTGCGTCTGGACAGACGATTGTCAGAAAGCGTTCGACAGCATTAAGGAATATCTGCTCGAACCACCCATCTTGTCTCCTCCAGTGGAAGGAAGACCTTTGATAATGTACTTAACCGTCTTAGAAGACTCCATGGGTTGTGTCCTTGGACAACAAGACGAGACAAAGAGAAAAGAGCATGCCATCTACTACCTGAGCAAGAAATTCACTGACTGTGAATCCCGCTACTCCATGCTCGAGAAGACGTGTTGTGCTTTGGCCTGGGCTGCCAAGCGTCTCCGCCAGTACATGATTCGACATACTACTTGTTTGATCTCTCATATGGATCCAATCAAGTACATCTTTGAGAAGCCTGCCTTAACCGGGAGAATTGCCCGTTGGCAGATGTTGTTATCAGAATATGACATTGAGTATCACGCACAGAAAGCCGTGAAAGGAAGCATTCTAGCTGAGCACCTGGCTCACCATCCACTCAATGGTCATGAATCAACCAGTTTCGACTTTCCAGACGAGGACGTCATGTACCTCAAGATGAAAGATTACGACGAGCCACTACCAGACGAAGGACCTGAGATAGGATCCCAGTGGGGCTTAATCTTTGACGGAGCTGTCAATGCTTATGGACGAGGAATTGGGGCAATCATTGTTACACCTCAGGGTACCCATATTCCATTTACTGCCAGATTAACTTTCAAATGCACAAACAATGAGGCCGAATATGAAGCTTGCATCATGGGTCTCGAAGAAGCCGTGGATCTAAGAATCAAACACTTGGATGTATACGGAGATTCTGCTTTGGTCATCAATCAAATCAAAGGAGAATGGGAAACACGCCAACCAGGGCTAATTCCTTCCAAAGACTACGCGAGAAGATTGTTACCATTCTTCGACAGGGTAGATTTTCATCACATTCCTCGTGAAGAAAACAATTTGGCTGATGCATTAGCCACACTCTCTTCCATGATTAGGATAAATCATTGGAATGACATTCCTCAGATCGATGTTATGCACCTGGATAGGCCCGCTCATGTGTTCACAGTAGAAGCAATCATCGACGACAAACCGTGGTATCACGACATCAAGAACTTTCTTCAAAAGCAAGAGTACCCTCTTGGGGCATCAAAGAAAGATAGAAAGACTTTGAGAAAGTTAGCTTGTAGATTCTTCCTGAATGAAGATGTTCTGTACAAGAGAAACTTCGACATGGTTCTGCTCAGATGCGTTGACAGATCTCCCTTGTATATGGCATGGAGGCAGTCCTACCTATAGAGGTTGAGATTCCATCAATGAGAGTCTTGATGGAAGCAAAATTAACAGAAGCCGAGTGGTGTCAAAACAGATTCGATGAATTGAACTTAATCGAAGAAAAGCGCATGACAGCTTTATGCCACGGACAGCTATATCAACAAAGAATGAAGAAAGCTTTCGACAAAAAGGTTCGACCTCACACAATCAAAGAAGGCGACCTTGTACTCAAAAAGATTCAATCTTTTCTCACAGATTCGAGAGGGAAATGGACTCCCAATTATGACGGCCCCTACGTGGTCAAGAGAGCTTTCTCAGGAGGAGCCTTAATACTCACGACTATGGATGGAGAAGAATTCACCCGTCCTGTGAACGTCGACGCAGTTAAGAAATACTTCGCCTAAATAATTAAAAGAACAGCTCGCTAAGTTGAAAACTCGCAAAGAGCGACTTAGGCAAAAAAGAGCGTCTCGGTGAATCGAAAACCCGAAAGGGCGATTCAGGCAAAAATTAGAGACATAAAAAAAAAATATATTAATCAATCCCGGTAGACTTAAAACCCGAAAGGGGTAGTTTACGCAAAAGTTAGGGATATATGGCAAGTAACTGTGTTCAGGACACACTTGATCATTCAAAATCCATAGCGGAGTATTCATCAGCAGTAGGTCATCTTCTACGAAACACGAATACAGCGCAACTCGGAGTGGAAGGGAGAGATAACGGTCGTCACGTTTCATCGTAGCCCTTTTCCCGAAAATTACCAATTTCCAACTTTGTAAATACTCCATGGAATCAAGCATTTGGCTGATTACCATTCCATATATAATAATTTGAGCCTTGTGCTTTTCCTTTGCAATCTAGTCTTATTCAGTTTCTTGAAATGCATTTTAAGTTTAAACAGTCATTTTCTTGAAACAAATGTTTTCATAAAATAAAAATGAATTTACTTGCAAAAATAAAGGTGAAATTTCTTTCTAAGGTTTACAAAAAATAGGAAGAATGCAAATAGTTGCTCCGAGAACGGTTGAGACTCCGGGAATCAAGTTTTCCCCATGAGGTCGCTTTGCGAACATCTCCCGATGACGGATCGTCACTTCAATTCATATTACTTACTTCGGACAGCGGACAACTGATAACCAGATATTCCCAAGAGAGTTCGAACTACAAGAAGAGGACATCTTCTGATCAACAAGAATTCAAGTCGTATCATAGGATTTTACATCTGCGACAATTCTATTCACATTCACTTTACATTTTATCATTGTCATAATATTCATGCATACATTACATCGTAATTGCATAGCCGAATCAGGCTTTGATCCTGTGAATGCCTAAGTCATTGAGGCATGAACTCAAGTTTCTCCTGCAAGTTCCGGAGAAACTTTTTCCTTCGAAACAACAGTTCATACACAAGGATCTCACCAAGCAAGTCAACAAATGGTTGTCTCCCTCAAAGAGATAGTTTGTTCACTTTTGGAATTCCTCAGCCGAGATTCTCCTGCAGAGCGACATTCAACAGTCTTCTTCAGATAAGATAGTCTGCTTCGCATTTTGGAATTCCCTACAGGTTTGGTATTTCCCCAGCAAGGTCGAGAGATGCCACTTTTTCGTCAAAGAAAATGATTCAGAATCTCCCAGCAGATCGACAAATGATTCCCCAGCAGAATCAGTGAATGGTAGTCTTCATCCAGAAGATAGTTCATGATCCCCAGCGGAGTCAACAAATGGTAGTCTTTCCCCAAGGAAAGACAGTTTGTCTGTTAAATACTCAAGAGATCGACAAATGGCAGTTTCTTCAAACAGTTTGTCTGTTTCAGGGATGTTTAGTTCCCCACCGAGTCGATAAATGGTGGTTTTCCCCTTTGGAAAACAGTTTGTTGATTCCCCAGGCACCAGTCGACGAATGGCAGTTTCCACCCCGAAAACAGTTCGTCCACCTTCAAACAAGGTCATTAGCCCCTCAAAAGAGCGCGGGCCCATATGACAATCTTTCAAAGATGCCAAGTCAAAAGGGAAGATGGTGAAGTTTCTTTATTACCATCAAATGGTATCTCATCTCCAAGTGCTGATGAGAAGTTTGATGAGGAAACAAACCTTGAAGTTTCTTTATTACCATCAAATGGTATCTCATCTCCAAGTGCTGATGAGAAGTTTGATGAGGAAACAAACCTTGAAGTTTCTTTATTTACCATCAAATGGTATCTCATCTCCAAGTGCTGGTAAGAAGTTTGATGAGGAAACAAACCTTTGAAGTTTCTTTATTACCGTCAAATGGTATCTTACCTCCAAGTGCTGGTAAGAAGTTTGATGAGGGAACAAACCTTTGAAGTTTCTTTATTACCGTCAAATGGTATCTTACCTCCAAGTGCTGGTAAGAAGTTTGACGAGGAAACAGACCGTTGGAAATTTTCTCTTTATCTGAGATATTGTCCAAACACAACTAAGACCAGTTTCGAGATATGGACATCCGAAACAAGGGGGAGGTTGTTTACCTTTTTCTAAGTATCAACACTTAGTTAAAGAGGATGGATTGCGCATCCTACATTGCCATCCATTCACCAGAATCCACATCAAGTATTTCTGCAGGAGTTTGTCTCATCATCCCCCGCCAAGCGCGACAACGGGATCAAGTCATGCAAAGACTATGTCAGTTACAACATCTCAGGAGCGCCCAAAATTCGGGCATTCTTTGATATTTAAGTCTCTTTTACGCAGGAGAGATCGAGATATCAATCTCTCTCCCTCCAGATAAAAGAAACTTAAATAGGGGCATCTGTCATACCCTAATTTTTGACCCCCCTGAGATGGCATATCTTCAGGATTTTTCATCAGGTCAAGACAAGTTCCCAGAGCAGTCACTTCTCCATCTGGTATCCAATCGAGGATGCTCAAAGACAAGAAAGCTCAGGCAAAGGATCAATCAATACAAGGATTAGTCCCTAATAAAATCATGAGGCTCAAAAACTTCACTTTTCTCATCTATGATTGATTAGACATCCAGTCATATGAGTACAGGTTTACTCAGGTCACCAGACTAGGGTTTTAAGCCTATCAAGGACTAAAATCAGGGATCACTTTTGGGAAACCCTAAAAAGCCCCAGGGAACCATTCAAAGACATCAACCATCTTCAAATAACTCATATGACAAGATCCACTGGACATTACATCTCAGTTCAAAGTCTACAGTCATCATTGTCCTCTGGTCGACAATTAGGGTTTTTGACCCAATTCACCAAGATAGTTGACTTTTAATCAGGGCATGAATCCAAAACTCAAGACATGATTCAAGAATCTCTACTACCTCAATATAATCCATTTACATCATTCATTTGAGGAAAAGATCTTGTTTCTACACAAAAGCCCAAAAATTCACTTTGTCAGGAAAAAGTCAACTGTGAAGGATCATCATTGACTTTTAAGGTTTTTGGTCAAAAAATGACTTTCAAAGATCAATATCATCAATATATGGATGTCAAAGTCATTTGACCAAAGAAATTCAAAGAAATTCATCAAGGAGCGAAAAGTCGGGAATTAGGGTTTTTGAAGGCATGGTGAGAACTCAAAATTTCACCTACACAACTCAAAAAACTTCCAACATGAAAGTTGTAGATCTTGCAAAATAAAACAACATCTTACAAAGGAACTTTTTTCAAAAGATCAACCATTTATGAAGTTTTGGAAATTTTGAAGTTTAGGTCATAAACACTTAGAAATTTTTCTAAGTGTTTTAACCTAGTTTTCTTCCAACTTTGGCCTCATTTTTCACAAATTTGCCAAAGGATTCTGAAGAAACTCCAAACTAATGATTTGAAGTAGATGTTTAGGGCTTTCCAAATTGTGTTCAACATTCTCCAAATTCATTTTGAGCTAGGAGTTATGCTTGTTCAAAGTTGGCCTCATGAAGTGAAATTATAGGTCATGTACAATTTGAAACTTTGCAATTTTGTGCATTTTACTTCACTAAATGATGCTACACGGCCTCTAATACATCTGAAGACATGCCATACATTCAAATTCATCATTGCATAAGGATTAGAGAAGATTCCCAAAAACAAAGGCATGTGATTATGTAATGATTGCATTTTTGAATTTATGGCAAATGGTGAATCATCAAGGAATCTTGCTCTAAGCCAATTAGAACTCTCCTCTGAATCAGAAATGTTCCCTAAGATCATGCAAGATCAATGGTTGGGGAAGCTAGCCCGAAAATTCATCATTGCATTTGGAATATTTTCAAACTTTCTTCATGGCTAAGAAACCAAACTCACCTCATTAAGCAAGCTCACTATGCACACTTACTCTGATCCAATTGCCTATAAATAGAGGGCTCATTCTCATTCAAAAAACACACCAAAGCAACAGAATTCTTGCTTTCTCTCTTCTTTCTCCATACTTAAGGTTTTCAAAGGTTCTTTGGCAAGAAGACTCGGATTCTTCAAACCAAAGCTCTTCCCTTGGAATTAAGTATTCAAACACATTAGGGGAGTCATTTAGAGGTGATCCAAACCTCTGAAACACTTCTGGGAGTGAGGAATCATCATCTGCACCTCTCACTTGGAGCTGTTGCAGTTGGGGTCGAGCAAGAGGTTCTGGGTACTTTCAGTCCAAGCTAAGCATCTCAACACCTTCCAGGAGGATCACTGAAGCTATTTGGATCGTTGCAACAACTCTGCAACACACTTTGATCAGAGCCAGATCTTCATTTTTCAGGTAAGTTTCCAAAACTTCAAACTCTATGGTTCACGCATGATAAATTAAAAATGAAGTTACCAGTTGGTTTCTGCACCTTCATAGATCATTAGCCCTCAATCAATTGCATCAAAACATACATATATAGCATTTCATGTTTAAATTCAGTTTTAGGGTTCTTAGTGTTCATGCTTGCGAATTTTATGTTACACTTAGAATAAATGAAATTAAAGGACACCATCATAATCCTCGTCCAAAAACGAGCAAAATCCATCCTTACATCTTTGAATTTGGTTGAGAATTGAGGGAGATAGGATTTCCAGAAATTGAAATCGTGAGGTTGAAGATGAAGTTGCTTTGCGCGCGTTTTTTTTGAATTCTCAGAAGCGAGTTTAAAATATAATCAATTGGAAGCGTGTTTTGAACGACTAAAACGTTCAGCTCACTTGGTTACAAGCGCCTCTCACTTTCTCATGCCTTAGGTCTGGGGTTCGATCCCCCCCTCAGACCTTTTGTTTCATTTTATTTTTTTCAACTCATTTAATGTCTTGCTTTCACATATAATCATGTGGGCTCTTTCCTTAAACAGGCCACGCGCGTGGCCCAGTTGGTATTTGTTTTGTTTGGTAACCAAGAGGGCGTGAGTTCAACCCTTGGTGAGACCAAACCATATTTTTACTACTATTTTTCTTCCTTTTTTTTATCAACTTCACACAATCATTTAACTTATCAAATAAATCCATTTTTACTTCATTTTTCACACACTTGTCATTTAATGTATATATTTTGTGAATAATCAAAAAAATCATAAAAAATATTATTTATTTCATGTATTTTTATTAGGTTTAAAATAGTATGTTTTAGGTGTTTTCTTAAATACTTTAATACATATTTTCACTTTGTTTTAACCTAAATCATTTTGTAAATAAATTTTATGATAAAACCCTAATTGTTTAGGTCTTAATTAAGTAGAAATCTTTATTTTTACTTTAATTAAGTTGACTTTTGTCAATTCTCAAAACTGTTTTCAATCTCCAAATAAATCAAATGATTAGGGTTTTCAAACAACAAAACCTTGTATCATTCAAAATCATTTTCAATTGCTTTTACACCAGTACTGTAAAGTACTGGGCCTCTAATAGAGTGTAAGTCCCAAAAACCTTCTCTTCTTAGCTTGTTTTCAAAACTGTATTTTCAAAATCTTCTTTCTGTTTTCAAAACATTCTTCTGGTATTTGAAGGGCATTATTCCCGGTGAAACTCTTCAGATACCTATGTGACCTTTGTCCATCTTCACTTCTTCTGTTTTCAAAACCATTAACTGTTTATCATATATATATTCAACTGTTATCAACAAAACAACAAAAATACTGTTGAGGCTCTGTATATACTTCTTCAATGGCCTCCACTCCATCCAGGTTAGGCTTTACAAGCTTTCAATTTACAGTCTTTATTTAAATTACTGTCAAATATAAACTGTGCATATATTAGTTTAGAACTGCGTTTGAGTATAAACCTTAGGACAGTTAAACTATATATATATTATAGGAATATGACCTAGGATTGAGAATGTCTTCCCGGTGAAGGCTCTTTCCTAATTAGAGATCTGTAGTTCAAACCCCCAAGGTGAATTATTCCCGGTGAAACATCTTGGCAAAAACCTTAGAATCCAAATAATAGGACACATCCACCCAAAGAGGAATTATTCCCGGTGAAACCTCTTACCCATTTGCTTAGAGCCAAAATAAGTTCAAAACTACATAGCTTTCTCTTGTGCTATAACAAGGACCCTCGATTAGCCTCCTCTTGGGCTTCGTACAAGGACCCACAGGCTTCTTAAAAGCATTTCCAGCTTCCTCTTGAGCTTGTATACAAGGACCCATCAGGTTTCTTATAAACATAGGAACAGGTCTTTAGTCACCTTTTAGCCTACCCTGGTGAGTTTCTTCCAATTTAAACCAGACTTTAAACAAGCTAAGTTTGTCTCAATTTTGCATTGAGTACACTTTTTGGAATGAGAGACATGGACAGTCTCTGTCACCCTTATCTTCATCAATCTTCCTTAGCAGAGTCTAGGATCCATGTTTGATCATCCTCAGCATTGAGTCAGCCTTCATCTTGGGCTTTAAACAAGAAGTCTCCACTAGATAATCTTTCTGCCATTCATATTAACAAAAACCCCTGGAAAGGGTTAGCCTCCAACATCTGTCTAAAATGTCAAAATCCCTGGAAAGGGTTAGCTTCCACACATTCCTTCATTTTAATAAAAACCCCTGGAAAGGGTTAGCCTCCAACATCTGTCTAAAATGTCAAAATCCCTGGAAAGGGTTAGCTTCCACACATTCCTTCATTTTAATAAAAACCCCTGGAAAGGGTTAGCCTCCAAAGTCAATTAATAAAAAATGTCAAAATAATAAAGATTCATTTCTCTTAGGAGATAATTTCCCCAAAAGAGTCAAAAACCCCTGGAAAGGGTCAGCCTCCAAAAAACATGATAAAGTCAGTTTTTAACAGACAAATTCACCAGCTGAGTCAAAATCCCTGGAAAGGGTTAGCTTCCAAAGAAAAACAGTCTTTCAATAAATAAAATCTCCTCAGTAGAGTCAAAACCAACAAAAATAGTTAGCCTCAACCTTGGGCTTCATACAAGGCACCAAACAATAAAACTCCCCTGTCAAGAGTCAGCCTCAACCTTGGGCATTGTACAAGGCAGATAATAGAGTCTCCCCAGTGAGTTCTTCATCATTCAGTAGCCACAACCTTGGGCTTTGTACAAGGCAGATAAATCATATTTTCATGTGTCAAAGATTCCTAACACTTAGGATCTTTCCCCATATAGTCATCCATACTTAATTCATTTAAGAGTCCGCCACAACCTTGGGCTTTGTACAAGGCAGAAAATAATGTTTTCCCTAGCTAGAGTTAGCCACAACCTTGGGCTTTGTACAAGGCACATAAAATAGAGTCATTCATTCAATTATCTTCAACAGTCAGCCACAACCTTGGGCTTTGTACAAGGCACACAAATAGAGTCTCCCTAAGTAGAGTCAGCCTCAATTCTGGGCTTTGTACAGAACACTAAAATACCCTGTAATTAATCCCCAGTGGAGTCATCTCCCAGAGTCAATAATATTAATAAATCAATCAAAAAGCCTCAAGCTTGGGCCTCATACAAGCCAGCTAAAGTCAAATCTTTCATACAGTAGATAGACATAGCTTATCTCTATAGAGAGATATTTTTACTACTCTACCACATTCAAACAAACAAACATTTCATTTCAATTTTAATCAAGTCTCCCATTTAGGATTTTGAAAGGCATGAGCTGGCAGTAAAACCCAGACATGTGGTAACTTTCCCTAATTTGGATGAGCATCTTTCTTTCATTTAAGAGGCATTTGACTGGTATACTTGCACATACACAAGTAAGGTCCCCCTCTTGAATGAAATGAATTCAGTTATTCTGTCACTCCTTTAAATGTTTGTGGTAGAATAGTACAAATACCTCTCTGTAGAGATAATTTCATGTCTCTTTACTGTAAACAGAGATTTAATTCCAAGCTTCAACCTTGAGCTTCAAGCAAGGCACCCAAAAACAATTAATTTCCCTAGTTAGTTCCCCGAACTACATTAAGCTCTGACTTCCACTAGGGATATGTAGGCATGAGGTTCACAAGGAATCTCAGCGAGCTAATAAAATACCAAAAATAGTCAGTCTGTCTATATGTCTGTCTTTCTTTAAATCAATTCAATTCCTTCTCCTAACACAAAGGAGAAACTTTCCCAATCATTAGCAGCACAAACACATTTAGACACAGAGAAGGTTCCTGTAGAGTACTACAGATATGTAGGGTGTTTAAACACTTCCCTATGTATAACCGACCTCCCGGACTCCAGAATTTCTAGTCTAGGTGAAATCCCCACACTTAGCAAACTCCTAGGGTTTAGTTGAGATCTTTTTTCCCCTTTCCTACTCGTAGGACAAATAAGAAAGTTCGTGTGATATCGTAGGAAGAACTGAAACAAAATTCATCCCACCACGGGCGCATTCTCCTTCCAAATTTCGCGTGAAGGGTTTAGCGTGCCGTCCTCCCAAGTGAAACGGGGAGGTAAAAGAAAACGACACCACAAGTATCAACCACCTTCAGTCAGGAATCTAAAGCCGGCCATCTCGCTACTTCCTATAGGCCAAAGTCAAGTTCAACTAGGGTTCTAAGGGCAAATTATTGCTTAATGACACCACGTGACAGCCAAATGTCTCTTCGATCACTTTCAAGGGCCATCGGGACAAACCAAATTGTCACACTAACGGTGGCCACCAGATCAACCATATCGATACAAGTCGTACAGTCTCCTTGGTCAATTGCCACATACCTAAAGTACATTAGATCCGGGTGTAGGATCTTTCACACAAGAGAATACCTAAACAATACCCTTAAAAATAAAGCAAACAAGACAAACAATTTAAAGTGATCCTAAACTTTAAGGTAAACCCTCTTTTAAGTATCCCCAGCAGAGTCGCCAATTCTGTAATACGGTGGGAGAACTGACTTTTAAAAATGTTGCGGATAGCAAGAGTCACTACCGACTTTTATTTTATCCGATTGGAAAGGCAAAAAGAACATGAAAGACCTTTGAAATATTTTGAGTTCGGGGGGTAGGTTATACAAAGGGAAGGTGTAATCACCCTTTGTATCCATGGTTATCCATGAGCTCTTAATTTCTTAGGTCACATGTTTGTTTGAATTGTTTGAAAAGTGTCGTGTATGATTAGAAAAGATTTGAATAAGGACTTTAACTTGTAAATAAGTGTAGCCTTTTGGAAATCGTTTTGAATAAAGGTGTAAAAAGCATTTAAAAGTTGATTTGAATGTGAGCAAGTAGTTAAGAGTACCTACCCTAAGATTGTCTTTTTTGTTCTATAAGATTTTCGTTTGAAAGGGCTATCCATACCATAAAGAGGGTAGGTAGTCCTTTCATTGGATTTAAAAAGGGTCATCGAGAATTATCATTTGCCATAAAATTATCCCTACCATAAAGAGGGCAGATAGTCTTTAGGGAAGGATATAATAGTCACTTTAGGCAACTAGTGAGGACACCTTAGCATTCGAAGGGACAATCATCATTTATCGTAGGCAACCTCGAGGGACAAGATCATTTTCTGTTAAGGCAACATCGAAGGGACTTAAGATCTTTTTATGATGATAATGAACTGAGGGAAACATTTGCTAAGGCATCCTCGTATTCGAGGGACTTGACTATTTTTAAATCGAAAGGCAGCATAAAAGAGGTTACCATAAAGGTGTGTGTGTGCAACAATCAAGTGATTCAATTCGGGTATTTTTATCTTGTAATTAGTGATCTAAATTCAATTCATGGTTTTCAATCCTTAAATTACTAACCACGCAGTTAATAGAAACAAACAGTTATAATGTGCGGAAAATAAATGCGGAAAATAAAAGGTCCTAATTACTATTACATCAAAAAACCTTGCGACCTATACATAGTTTCTAGAATTTTAAATGGCAGAAAATAAATAAATTAAAATAAAGGCAACAATTTAGATAGATAAATAATTAAAGACATGCGACATACACAGAATATGGGATGAGGAGAGAAATCGCGAATAAAATATAAGCTTAGAAAAATCAGGGTTAAAAACCTTATGGTTAAAAAACCTAATGGAAAACCTAAGGGTAAAAACTTAAAGGTTAAAAAACCTAGCCTACAGTTAATGGGCAACACCTACCAGTAGTATTCTTATAGGGGAACTAATTACTAAGCCTAACTACACTAAATTAAAATTGCAAGGAAAAGTCAATTGATTGAATAAACCTAAGTCTAATCAAATTAACCTAATTATTTTAATCCTAATTATCAAAGTTAACTAATTAAAATTAAACTAATCCTAATTATTAACTAATTAACTAATCCTAATAATTAAATTAAATAATCCTAATTTGTTGGAATTAAATAAAATTAATTATTAAACTAAATTAATTAACTTAAGAAAAATAAAAATTAGTTATTGTACTAATCCTAATAGTCATGGTTTTCAGAGTTTTATGGAAAAAAGATTTATAAATTAAATGATGAAAATTAAAACTTATTGGTTAAATTAGGAAACACTAAAAAACAATTAATTAACTAAATAGAACAAAGAAAGAAGAAAAACCTGGGCGCTGATCCTGTGTGCTGAGGGTTTGAAGATGCATGGTAGGGAAGCGTCCTCTCGGTCGTTGGATGAGACTCCGTAATGATCTAACAAACGAGAAGATGCTAGACACCATATGCGCGCCTGGCCTTATTGCACTGAATCAACGAACGGTTTACAGCATTTAAATGTTAAAAATATAACGTCGACGACAAGGCTCGAACTGAGGTCTCTTCGCTCACCAACAAGCGTCTCGCGCGCCCAGGGGGATTTTAAATTGAACCAATTGCTGCCTGCCACACACTCGTCTTCCTTGCTGAAACACGCCCAAGCTTTTACCTACAGACAAATTTCGTAGCTAAAACTTTCACCCACGGATTCCTCCATGGCTATAGGCCTGCACAAATCAAACTCGTAAAACGTTGCTAATAAATTCCAAATAAAACCACAAATTGATGGGAAATCGTTCCCCGAGTTTGCTGGCGCCCTTAATTTGGGCTAATTTCGCCTCTAATTATCATCCCCTAAATCGGAGCTTACGAACCCTAGCAATGGTGATTCCTTCAACCTACAGCAAAACTTCAATCGAGTAGCCCATATAGCTTGCAAACAATGTTATAAACATAATTATATATTCAAAAACAGTTTATGATTCCTCCATGAACGAGTACGAATTGGAAAATGTTTGACACAAAAACGTGAACATGGGAACACGTTTCAACGTCTTTTGGTGGATGATGAGGATCAGTTTACATCCAGGAGGCTACGATGATTCGATTGGGATCCTTGGGATGATCTGTATCAGCCTAAAATTTTGTCCTTCCTCTCCTCTTGATTCACGATTTTTGCAAGTTTGGAACCTGGTTTTTTTGCAGCCAATCCTTATGCTTGTGGTCTGCAATGCTTCTCTACTTATAATAGAATGGATTAGGGTAATAAAATTAATCAGAATCTTCTTGAATCCATGATTACAATCTTGAAGAAGTATGATATGTAAAACTTTCCAACTTTGGTCAATTTTGATCCAATTTCTTTCCAATCTCAATTTGCACGAAATTTGACTGATTATGAGGTGTTATTGATGATTGAATTTGATCCATATCATATCTTTAAGCAAATATTTGATTTCTTCTTTGATTTACATGAATTATATTACTTTTTAAATGAATAAAATCTATATAAAATCAAATAAAACTCAATAAGTTGTGGCAATTGGATTGAATGTCTTGGATAACTTGAGGATCAAGATTGAATCAAAAAAGATTGGTCCTATTTGCAAGAAAACTCATTTTGAACCATATTTGTTTCATATCTTTCAACCAAATTTGTCCAACTTTGACAAGGCATATCTCCCTCAATTTTTAAGATATGGAAGAATTCTAGGACTTTTTGGAAATCCCAAGATGTCCTCTACAAGCCACTTTGGAACGTTTTTTCCATTTGGAGATTTTATCTTGATGATATGGGTTTTGACAAAAAACTGCTTTTGGTTGACTTTCAGAAAGGACCTATAATATTTTGGACCATATCTCTTAAATGAAGCATTTTTTGCCTTGGCATTAGAGAGACAAAGTTGTATAGAATTCAATTTCCTTCAAAATAGGCTTTGGTTGGGAAATTTCTGTTGTTCCATGTGAAAGTTATGGCTGGTCAAAGTTTAGTTGACTTTTAGGTCAAAAAACCCTAATTTAGAAACTTTGAGTTTTGTTGATTTCTGAGATTTCCTTGATGAATCATGATCAATTCTTGATCAAATGATGAATGTGACTTCAAAATATTGATGTTGACCAAAAATCCGGAGTTTTGACTGTAATTTGACCATAGTTGACTTTTAGGTTAAATTGGTCTACTGTTGACCATTTGAACCATTGACTGAGCAATCTTATGAATTAGAGCTTGAAACTTGGCATGAGGATACTATAAGGTATATGAGAGGCCATGAAGTCCATTTGAAGTATCATAAGTTGATTTTTCTTTGAGAGAAGCAAAACCCTGGTTGCGGGTTAACTACTTAGGAGCCAGGTATATGTGCCTAATTCTAGTATTGTCTTGAGCAGTTGAAGATCATATGAGTCAAAATATTTTGAAATATGATGGGCAAATTTTGGGGTATGACACTAAGTATCTAGAGATATGGCCCAATTAGCAGATAGAGTTCGCCAGGTCGAACGATTAAAAGCAGAAAAGGCCAGAGCAAGTAAGAATTATAAGAAAGAAATGGTAGCTTATGTCGAAGCCAAATAAGAAGAACCAGGGATCTTCAATGATCTATATACCTTTGAGGAATTCGAAGTAGATTTGGATGAATTAAAAGAATCTCCCCCATACTCTTGTAAGATGCTTACACCATCAAATGCCAGAAATCATGTCGAAACAGAAAAGAATGAGAAATTCTCTAAGAAAACTTACACTTTTGATGTTACCAAATGTGATGAGATTTTCGATTTACTTGTAAAAGATGGTCAAATGATAGTGCTTCCTAATACTAAAATTTCTCCGTTAGAACAACGGAAGAAAAGACGCTTTAGCAAATATCATAACTTTTTGGGCAATAAAACTTCACAATGTTTTATTTTCAGGGATCTTATTCAAAATGCTATCAAATAAGGACATTTGAAGTTTGATGAGAAAGTCAAGAGCCATATGAAGGTCGACGTTAATCCCCTCCATGTTGCAGGTACCAATTATGCTGAACCTGTGGAGATCAACATGGTAGACATGGTTGGGTGTGGAGAAGATGAGACCAAGGAAGTCAAAGGCTTCGTCATGTTTGGAAAGTAGGCTACTGAAGGCCTAACTAACATAGTTCCCTTTGACACTCTTGTCGAAGGATTGTCTGCAGGTAATGCTGAATCAGAGGCTACTGAGGGCCTTGTGGGAGGAATAACTGAGGCTACTAAAGACCTTAGAGTCAAATTCGAAAAGATAAGGATTGCTGAAGGTCATAGTCTAAGAGTCAACATGGTGGATTTGAACCAACCTTCGCTAGAAATGGAAGAGGTGGAAAGATGTCTCAAGCTGGAGAAAGAACATATGAGTTTTGGTTACTCTAAGGCCAATGAAAGTCTACGATAATACTTATGGAGATGCTATAGGAGGAATTCTGAAATGTTGGTAAGCCCCAGGTGCAGCATTGTTCTGAATCGAAGGATAGCAGAAGCCTATGAAAGAACTCAATGTACTAGAACTCAGGGCAATTGGAGGCAAGAGAGCCAGTTGATGAAATTATACCCAAAGTCGGGGGAAAGTGTGCTAGGTTTTCTGGTGCGCTGTTATAAAGCTGAAATAGAGTGTTTGATGTGTCCTAGATGTGGAGAAATGTATGATAGGGAAATGACTGAGACGTTCAAAAGAATTCCATTCATCCATGGATGGAACCAACAAGGTGGTGATCGGAAAAATAGCAAGTGACTATTTTCACCGATGTAGTTATAATGGGTTTTACCCCAAGTATCGATCACGAGGATTGCATAGTAAATATAAAGTATTTGAATGAGTCAATTAAACAAAATGGAGTAGGGGTGTTTTTGTTATAATGAAATAAGAGAATTAAAATAAATAAGCTGAAATTAAAGTTGAACTTTTTAATAAAATTAGAGTAATGCCAAGGTTGGTGTATGATGTGCTTTATAACTCCTCTGAATAAAGATCTCTTTAACAAGTTCATATGATGCAACTATTTGTTCTTAAGAGTGTTTTCCTAAGTCCTTAGTGAAAACCTTTTGGTTTACAATCCTATTGCCTAAGTCCTTAGAAACACAGGTGTAAACCAAAGCTGTAATTAGTCAAGAATTTCTAAATAACCTTACGGTGTCCCTAGTCCTAGGTGATAACTATAAGATTTAATTGTCTAAAAACCTTAACAACCGTAGTCCTACAAATTGTTAACCGGAGATCAATCCTTGTTTTGCCGACAAAGAAAGCATAAAAACATTAAACAATCAAATTGCATAATACGAACATAGGATTAAAGAAATACAATATTCAGAGTCATTACAAATCAAATCAGGGACACCCCCTGGCATTGGGGGGGTTTAGCCTCTCATAGTATTCAAGAAACACAAATTAAAGAGTTTAGACATTACAAAGATTAATGAAAACTATGATCTCCAATGGTGTCCACCGTTGAATCTCTTCGTCTTCCAAACCCTTGATGAAGCTATCTTCTCTCCTTGTTGGAATTCTATCGTACGATCTCAAAAAGTGCCTCTCCTCTTGTCTCAAAATCACTTTTAATCTGTTCTAGGTTTTCAGGTCCAAGACAGAACACCCAAAATGCCCCTGGTGCTTTAAAAATAACAAAATAGAAAAATTCAGAATTTCTTTCCGCACCAGCTGACACGGTCGTGTCACTTGACACGGGCTAACCGTGTCAGCTTCTGCCACTTTTGGGGAGAATCCTTCAGCAGGTTGGACACGGCCGTGTCACTTGACACAGTCTTCCCGTGTCAGCCTCTGCCTTCAGAATTTGGCTTTGACTTCAACATCAAATTTGTAGCCCTTTTCGTTAGCGAAATTTTTCCACCGGAACCGCGTCATTCCGAGTTACGAAGCTCTAGTTATGATCAAAATACTACACGCATGTCACGATTTTCAGCTTCTTTTACACCAACACTTGTGAAATTTCCATCTGATCCAGAATTAACCTACAACCACCAAGTAGAGAGATCAAAAGCATCTAAAAAGACATGATAAAGGGCACAAAAACATAATGCAAGCAATTAACAAATATTAAAGGAATCAACGAAAAACTCTTGAAAACAACCACAAAGTGTTACCAAGTATGACGATCTTATGCCGAATTTATGACGAAACTAAGTAGAAATGGTGACCGATCACAACCCTAAACTTATCTCATTGCTTGTCCTCAAGTGATGCATGAGAGAATAAAACAAAGGTCACCCCTGAATTCACGCTTACCACAATACAACCAATGCTTTTCGCAACTCAACTTATACCTTTCCGATCAATTTTTCCAGTTTCACAAACCGGGTTTCCCGCTTCACTTCCACGTCAAAGTACTCCTTCACATGCAAGCTTTTTCAAATTTCTCACCAATTCTCTCGGGGTTAAAATGAACTTCACTCACAAGTCATGATATGCAATACCAACTTTTAAATTTGAGTAAACTCTACGTTCATACACAAACACTCTGCACACACTTTTTGAGGTCTTTGGGATGTAGCGGGGCTTAGGTGCGGTGAGATAAACAAGGAAAAGGATACACAAGGGTTATAGGCTCAGCATTCGTGTTGTTTTTATTGTTTTCGTGCTTCTTATAGCATCATAGGATTTAACCACACCCTTATTTCTATTCCTTTTTTTTTGCTTCACTCAATTTTTTTTGCTTTGAGTGTGTGATAAATCAATGAGTCTCTTTGTTTAGGAGAGTGCTTCTTCGAATTCTTCCTTTTCTTAAGGAACTTTGATGTCTCAACATTTTTCTTTTCTCTTTTTTTTTCATTCATTTTTTTTCGCACTCGCCATTCTTAGGTGTACTACCCCAAACTTACAATTTTTGCACTGATATAACACAACATTACAACACTTATGTCGAGTAGGGTAAGAAATTAGAAATTTTTTTTTCTTTTATTGGCCAGGAGTTAATATATGTGGTTAACACAAACAAGGGATACAGGCTCAAAGGGGTTTACAATGGATAAAAATAAACATGGGAAGGCTAGAAAGGCTCAGAGGGAAACAGAAACAACGTGCCTCCGTGTGTGTCATCATGTAGTGTCATATGAGCAGAATGTACGTAAATTCAAAGTGATAAAGTCATACCTGACTACTCTCTTATGATGATATATTTCTGGCTTTTTTGTGTTCTCACCATGTTGGGCATAGCTTACAGGATCCATAGTACTTATCGTGTGATGTTGCTCCTTTTTCGGTTCGTGTGTACCAACTTTCAATCTCGGTCCGGTGTCATCAAGTTGCGTCCAACAATTATTTTTGGTTGAATCAACTTCCAGGGATGCCTGGGGTGCAAGTTTGGGTTGGATCTTTCATCCTTTTACTACCACTTCATCAACCATCCGGTAAATCTCATCAATCTGTAACACCTGGTAAACATAATAGCATAGAAATACTAGGAAAAACAAATACTCAAAATAAAAACAGAACGCAATAAAACCCCCCCACACTTGAACCAAACATTGACCTCAATGTTTCAATTCGAGATAGCGAGGGTGAACTCACAGAGGGTACTGCAACTCCAGCTGCCGCTTCCTAGCTTTCACCCGAGAGACCGACTTTTCTTTATTTTCTGAAAAACAAACAAAAAGTAAACCACTTTATTAAAACCGTGGGTTGCCTCCCACGAAGCGCTTTGTTTAACGTCGCATGGCTCGACGGTCCATTACCCTTTATTAAGGAGGGTACTTCCTCCTCCAGACCTGGTTGCTTGTCACTTCTCCAAACCTGGTTGCTTTTCTCTTCAAGTTACTATCCACTTTCATCTTCTCACTTTGATTGTCCTCTTGTTTCTTCTTTTTGACTTCTTGAATGAACGCAGAACTTATGATAGATGCCTGAGCAGAGCCCACATGAGAGACTATGCTCGATACTTTTTTTGGGAGGGGTTTTGGACTTTTGTTTTCTCCCTCACTTCTAATCATACCAACCGATGATTTATTATTTCCACATGCACCTTTCTTTTTGACGTCCAAGACCTTCATTGTTACCTCTTCATCAAATGATTTTACTGTTAGTGTCCCTTTCTCGAGATCCAGACTGCATCGACTTATAATCAAAAATGGCCGCCCAAGAAGGATAGGAATCTCTTCATCTTCGGGAATATCCATAATGTGGAAATCAACTGGAAAGATAAACTCACCGACCTCCACCAATACATCTTCAACTATCCCATATGACTGCTTTATGGTGTGATCAGCAAATTTCAATTTGGTCTCACTCTCGCTTATCTTTCCAATGTCAAGCTTTTTGAAGATAGACAATGGCATTAAACTTACACTAGAACCAGAATCAATTAACACCTTCTTAAATGATCTGTCATTGATAGTGCAAGGAATTGCCACTGCTCCAAGGTCTTTCTTCTTGATTGGGATCCTCCTTTCTGGTGAGACTCTACCACACTTTTCAGTTACCACTTCAGGCTTCACTCCTACTGGTCTCTTTTTAGAAATCACTTCTTTCATGAATTTCTTGTACAAAGGTATATTCTCCAGTGCTTCAAAGAAGGGTAAGTTAATCTCTAACTTTTTGAACATTGCAGCAAACTTCTCAAAATCCTTTGCTTTCGAATCCTTCTTGGCTACTCTAGAGGGGAATGGTAATTTAATCACCGGTTTAGCCTCATTTTTACTTTTCTCTTCAAGTGGCTTACGCGGTAGTACCACAACTTCGGGCTCTTTTGGATTCTCTCTTATTTCCAAATCTACCTCAATGACCAAGTTGTCATCTATTTCCTCTTCTTTTTCAAAATCTGCAGCTTTCTGACTTCTTGTTGTGACAACATTTATTTTCTCTTGGTCTTTCGGATTTTTCACAGTTGAGCTCGGAAAGGTACCTTGTGCCTGTAGAGTGAGATGTTGTGCTATTTGTCCCACTTGAACTTCCAGATTTTTAATTGAGGCGGTGGTGTTTCTGTGGTTGTTTCTTGTTTCTTCTTGGAACTGAGAGCACTGCCCAGCCAATCTTTCAATTGCCACTTCCCACTCTGCCTTCTGGGTGTCTTCTTGTTGTTGTTGTTGTTGTTGTTGATCTTTCCAAGCAAAATTTGGATGATTCTTCCACCCTGGATTATAGGTATTAGAATACGGATTGTTTTGCCTCAAGAATTTGATCTCCTCAATTTGTTGAGGAGTTGCAAAACAATACACAGTTTGGTGAGGGCCGTTACAAATCTCACAGTTGACAGTTTGAGCCGGTTGAACTTGAGCCACAGTTTGAGTCTCAACAATCATCTTCCTGAGTCTTCTCTCGACTTTAACTGCAATATGGTCCTCCATTTTAACAACCTGATCTGCAAGCTTTAAATCAATCTTACCTTCTGCTTGATTCACTGTGCGATCATACAACTCAATATGCTCATTAGCGGCAATTGCTTCTATGATCCTCTTGATACCAGTGGCTGTTGAGAAATTTGTTGAGCCACCGGCAGCAGTGTCTATAAGCTGTTTTGTCTTGACTCATAGACCATTCACAAAAGTTTGCATTTGCTCGGTTGGATCCATGTTATGAGTGGGACATGCAACCAAACACCTCTTAAACCTCTTATATGCATCTCCAAGTGATTCCCCTTCTTTCTGTTTGAAATTGACAATGTCATATCTTTTTCGAATGAAAACTGAAGCAGGGAAATACTCATTAAGGAACGCATTTTCCATCTCTTGCCATGTCGTGATACTCCCAGCTGGAAGTGAGTAAAACCACTCTTCCGCATCCTCAGATAAAGTGAATGGAAACATCACAAGTCTCTTGGCTTCTTCATAATGGCCTTCTATCTTCAATGATGTTGTGGTGGTGAGGAATCTCTGTAGATGCTTATTCGCATCTTCGTTGATTCTTCCTGAAAAGGGCTTGCTCTCCAACTGGAGGATAGTAGAAGGATGTAATTGAAAGTGTGCCACGTTGACCGGTTGATTTACTATTGTCATTCGGCCAAGAGGTGCATTAGCTCTTCCATAATCACCTAAAAGTCTTTCCGCCGGAGGCGGATCAGCTGCCATAGTTTCAAATTCTAAATCTGACTGCTCGGATGGGCTGGATACTGTTTCTTCGTTTTCCGATTATGAAATTATGGTTGATTCTTCTTTTGATGCCAGTCTTTTTTGCTTAGCTTCTCAAAGTCGTGCTCGCAATGATCTTTCTGGTTCTGCGTCAAAAAGAAATTCTGCTGAGGCCTTGCCTCGTATACAAGATAAGACAATGGTTAGTTGAAAGCAAAAATAAAATAAAAACAAAATAAAAACTGCAGAAAAAATTTATTTGCAGAGCAACAAAATTTCAATTGACTTATTAATCACTTATATTTTGGCAATCCCCGGCAACGGCGCCAAAAACTTGATCGGAAAAATAGCAAGTGTACTATTTTCACCGATGTAGTTATAATGGGTTTTACCCCAAGTATCGATCACGAGGATTGCGTAGTAAATATAAAGTATTTGAATGAGTCAATTAAACAAAATGGAGTAGGGGTGTTTTTGTTATAATGAAATAAGAGAATTAAAATAAATAAGCTGAAATTAAAGTTGAACTTTTTAATAAAATTAGAGTAATGCCAAGGTTGGTGTATGATGTGCTTTATAACTCCTCTGAATAAAGATCTCTTTAACAAGTTCATATGATGCAATTATTTGTTCTTAAGAGTGTTTTCCTAAGTCCTTAGTGAAAACCTTTTGGTTTACAATCCTATTGCCTAAGTCCTTAGAAACACAGGTGTAAACCAAAGCTGTAATTAATCAAGCATTTCCAAATAACCTTACGGTATCCCTAGTCCTAGGTGATAGCTATAAGATTTAATTGTCTAAAAACCTTAACAACCGTAGTCCTACAAATTGTTAACCGGAGATCAATCCTTGTTTTGCCGACAAAGAAAGCATAAAAACATTAAACAATCAAATTGCATAATACGAACATAGGATTAAATAAATACGATATTCAGAGTCATTACAAATCAAATCAGGGACGTCCCCCTGGCATTGGGGGGTTTAGCCTCTCATAGTATTCAAGAAACACAAATTAAAGAGTTTAGACATTATAAAGATTAATGAAAACTCTGATCTTCAATGGTGTCCACCGTTGAATCTCTTCGTCTTCCAAACCCTTGATGAAGCTATCTTCTCTCCTTGTTGGAATTCTATCGTACGATCTCAAAAAGTGCCTCTCCTCTTGTCTCAAAATCACTTTTAATCTGTTCTAGGTTTTCAGGTCCAAGAAAGAACACCCAAAATGCCCCTGGTGCTTTAAAAATAACAAAATAGAAAAATTCAGAATTTCTGTCCGCACCAGCTGACACGGCCGTGTCACTTGACACGGGCTGACCGTGTCAGCTTCTGCCACTTTTGGGGAGAATCCTTCAGCAGGTTGGACACGGCCGTGTCATTTGACACGGTCTGCCCGTGTCAGCCTCTGCCTTCAGAATTTGGCTTTGACTTCAACATCAAATTTGTAGCCCTTTTCGTTAGCGAAATTTTGCCACCGGAACCGCGTCATTCTGAGTTACGAAGCTCTAGTTATGATCAAAATACTACACGCATGTCACGATTTTCAACTTCTTTTACACCAACACTTGTGAAATTTCCATCTGATCCAGAATTAACCTACAACCACCAAGTAGAGAGATCAAAAGCATCTAAAAAGACATGATAAAGGGCACAAAAACATAATGCAAGCAATTAACAAATATTAAAGGAATCAACGAAAAACTCTTGAAAACAACCACAAAGTGTTACCAAGTATGACGATCTTATGCCGAATTTATGACGAAACTAAGTAGAAATGGTGACCGATCAGGTGGCAACCTAAACATGTATGTATTCAACAACAGGGGGATTCTCAGGAGACAAGACAGTCCTCACCCAAAAGCTAGGAGAGTCACTTTCAAGCTTCCAGCTAAGATACAAACTGACAAATGGACTCGAGCAGGGTGAGAGAAAGGAAAATAGAGAAGCTTCAACCAAGGAGGAAGAACTTCGATGGCTTACAAAAAACAATTCCAAGCATGGAAGAGGGAGGCCTACAGGTTAGAGAATTATAAGGGAAAGAACCCAATGTCCAGGTCCCAGTGGAGGAGACATCAGAGGATTAAGAAAGCTGAAAGAGAGCTAGCATCGAAGGACATAGGGGAATCCAGTAGTAGCAAGTTCCTTTTGAGTACTGCGAACTCAGGCAAGCCACATGTGGGTCGAAAGTTGTTCACATTAGAGGAAAAGGTTGTAAGTGAGAAAGTTAAGGAGAACCCAACAAAAGAGGAAGAGATGTTAATAGATGATTTTGAATCTGACGGAGTTTCATCTCTTAATGTTAATTGTAATGTGGTATTTGTCTTACCTCATGAGTATAACCAGGAAACTGAAATATAAGACCAAGAAGAGGCAGATGAGGAAGAAATGGCCAAACATAAGCCAGTTTATTATAATATTCTCAATAATGGAGCTGTCTGGAAAAAAATGCATTCTTCGAAAGGCCTGACCAGGGCATGAAAGGACATTTGAAGCCTTTATATATCAGAGCCAAAGTCGAACACGTGGGTATAAATAAAGTTATGGTAGATGGAGGAGCAGGTGTCAATTTAATGCCCCAATTTATGTTAAAAAGGATTGGAATGTTTGATATAGATGTGAAGCCACACTGTTAGAACAAGAAATGTTCTGATCAATACTCTTTGTTTTGATGATAATATTATGTATGAATTTTGTATAAGACAATTTGGTACTCTAATCCTTTGCATTTTCCATTTCAGGAAATATATAAAGAGTATGCACAAATCAGCGCTCAGAAGCAAGTGACTCAGAAAGTTCTGGATGGCTTCATCAGAACATGCTCTGGCAAGACATCAGAAGATGGTCATGCAGAATCATAACATGAACTGGAAAGCATCAGAAGAATGGAAGTCAGAAGAACAAGCTCTGAAGTTCTGATGGTATCACGCTCAAGCTCTTCAAAGTCAGAAGACAGAAGATGCTCTGCACCAAAGCTGATGGCTCTGATATTCAAACATTGTTATCTACAAAATCTGAGTCCAGAAAAAAGTACAAGATGAAAGGCTCTAACGTCTAATCTTTGACTGACAAAAGGAACGTTAGAAGCTACAAAAGGCAAAGTCAGTAAAAGCAGCAAAAGCAAGGCTCGAGGTAGTTGACAAAAGTGTGAAACATTAAATGCAGCGTTGTACTATTCACGTAAAGCATTAAATGCATCCTAACTGTCATTTCCTCTCAGCGCCTATAAATAGAAGTTATGTCCAGAAGCTGAATACAACACTTGCGCAAATATACAGAAACGTTGTCAAATTCAAAAGTTTACGAACTTCATCTTCAACCTCACAAACTCTTGTAATGTTTAGTGAGTGTTAAGTTTATAACTTAAGAGAAATATCACAGTTGCGATTACAGCTTTATTAGAAGCATTCAAACTCTTGTAAACTTTATTTTACATTGATTGTAAAAGGATTCCTAGAGTGATCAAGTTGTGATCTGTAGACTCTAGAAGACTTAGAGGTTATCTAAGTGGAAAACCATTGTAATCAGTTGGATTAGTGGATTAAATCCTCAGTTGAGGTAAATCACTCTAAGGGGGTGGACTGGAGTAGTTTGGTTAACAACGAACCAGGATAAAAATCATTGTGTTGATTGTTTTTATCTTCCAAGTTTTTGAGATACACTTATTCAATCCCCCCTTTCTAAGTGTTTTTCTATCCTTCAATTGGCATCAGAGTGTCGGTTCTAGGTGCAAGCACTTAACCGTGTTAGACAAAAGATTCAGGGAGAAAAACACAAAGTTAAAATGGTTGAAACAACTTCATCTACTCCTACTCCTGAACAAAACAACAATGGTAATGGAAGCAATAGTTTCAATGGCTATAATAGACCACCTGTTTTTGATGGTGAAAACTTTGAGTACTGGAAAGATAGAATCGAAAGTTACTTTCTTTGTCAAGATGGTGACTTATGGGATCTAGTGCTGGATGGTTACTCACATCCTGTGAATGCTCAAGATGTCAAGATTTCTAGACATGCCATGAGTGATGCTCAAAAGAAAGATTTCTAGAATCATCACATGTCTAGAACTATATTGCTAAATGCTATCTCTCATGCTGAGTATGAGAAGATAACAAACAGAGAAACAACTCATGATATCTTTGAATCCTTAAAGATGACTCATGAGGGTAATGCTCAAGTAAAGGAGACAAAGGCCTTGGCTCTAATCCAGAAGTATGAAGCATTCAAGATGGAGGAAGATGAGAACATTGAAGGAATGTTTTCAAATTTCAAGCCTCTTACTACTGGATTGAGAGTGCTAGATAAAGGCTACACCAAAGCTGATCATGTAAAGAAGATCATCAGAAGCTTACCCAGAAGATGGGGACCCATGGTGACTGCATTCAAGATTACCAAGAATCAGAATGAAGTGTCTCTTGAGGAGCTGATCAGTGCCCTGAGGAGTCATGAAATAGAGCTGGATGCAAACGAACCTCAGAAGAAAGGTAAGTCCATTGCATTAAAATCTAATAGTAATAAATGCACTAACGCTTTTCAGGCTGAAGAAGAAGATTCTGAAGAGTCAGAATCAGAAGAAGAAGAAGAAGAAGAAGATGAACTGTCTCTAATATCCAAAAGAGTAAATCAACTCTGGAAAAGCAAGCAGAGAAAGTTCAAGAACTTCAAGAACTTCAAAAGGCCTGAAAAAGGAGAATCTTTTGGACACAAAAGATCTGACAAGAAGAAGGTGATGTGCTATGAATTTAAAGAGCCTGGACATTACAAGAATGATGTCCAAAGCTTCAGAGGGAAAAGCCCAAGAAAAGATTTGAAAAGAAGAAAGGTCTTATGGCTACCTGGGATGAGTCAGATTCTTCTGATCAAGAGTCAGACTCTGAAGATGAGCAGGCAAACATAGCACTGATGGCCACTGTTGATGAAGAGTCAGAATCTACATCAGACTCAGATTCTGAAGAGGTATTTTCTGAACTTTCTAGAGATGAGTTAGTTTCCAGCTTAACTGAACTTCTGGAAATCAAGGCCAAACTTAGTATCAAATACAAAAAGCTGAAAAAGCTCTTTGCATCTGAAACTAAGAAACTTGAATTAGAAAATTCTGAACTGAAAGAAAAAGTTTTAAAACAATCTAAAGATGTTGAATCATCTTCAAGTTCAGAAAAGTCTATTCCAAGTGTGAACAATATTCTTAAGGAATATGACTTGAGTTTCAGAAAGTTTCTATCTAGAGGTATAGGCAGAAGTCAGCTAGCCTCTATGATATATGGTGTAAGTGGAAACAAGAGAATAGGCATAGGCTATGAGGGTGAAACCCCATATAAACTTCAAGGCTCAAAAGACAAAGGCAAACATGTCATGGTACCTGGACTCTGGGTGCTCACGACACATGACGGGAAGAAGGTCTATGTTCCAAGACCTGGAGCTTAAATCTGCTGGAGAAGTTAAGTTTGGAGGGAACTAAAAGGGCAAGATCATTGGTTCTGGAACCATATGCATTGGTAACTCTCCCTCTATAACTAATGTTATCTTAGTAGATGGATTAGCTCATAACTTATTGTCCATAGGGCAATTAAGTGACAATAGTTATGACATAATCTTCAATCAAAAGTCTTGTAAAGCTATCAGTCAGAAGGATGGCTCAATCCTATTTACAGGCAAGAGAAAGAACAACATTTATCAGATTAATCTTTCTGATCTCAAGAATCAAAAGGTTACTTGCCTTATGTCTGTTAGTGAAGAGCAGTGGGTCTAACACAGAAGATTAGGCCATGCTAGTTTGAGAAAGATTTCTCAAATTAACAAACTTAATCTGGTCAGAGGACTCCCTAATCTGAAATATAAATCAGATGCTCTTTGCGAAGCATGTCAGAAAGGGTAGTTTTCAAAACCTGCATTCAAGTCTAAAAATGTTGTCTCTTCCTCTAGGCCGCTAGAACTTCTGCACATTGATCTTTTTGGCCCAGTCAAAACAGCATCAATCAAAGGGAAGAAATATGGATTAGTCATCGTAGACGACTATAGCAGATGGACATGGGTAAAGTTCTTGAAACACAAGGATGAGTCTCATATTGTGTTCTTTGACTTCTGCACTCAAATTCAATCTGAGAAGGAATGCAAAATCATAAAGGTCAGAAGTGATCATGGTGGTGAATTTGAGAACAGATTCTTTGAAATTTATTTCAAAGAAAATGGTATTGCCAATGATTTCTCTTGTCCTAGAACTCCACAGCAAAATGGAGTTGTAGAACGAAAGAATAGGACTCTATAAGAAATGGCCAGAACCATGATCAATGAAACCAATATGGCTAAGCATTTCTGGGCAGAAGCAATTAACACTGCATGTTATATTCAGAATAGAATCTCCATAAGACCTATTCTAAATAAGACTCCATATGAATTATGGAAGAACAGAAAGCCCAAAATTTCTTATTTCCATCCATTTGGATGTGTATGCTATATTTTGAATACTAAAGATCATCTGCATAAGTTTGATTCTAAAGCTCAGAAGTGTTTTCTACTTGGATATTCTGAACGCTCAAAAGGCTACAGAGTATACAATACTGAAACTTTTGTAGTTGAAGAATCAATCAATATCAGATTTCATGATAAGCTTGGTCTTGAAAAGCCAAAGCAGTTTGAGAATTTTGCAGATATAGAAATCTCTAACTCAGATCATGAAGAACCCAGAAGCAAAGTTTTAGAAGATCAAGTTGCTGCCTCTTTAGAGAATCTCAGAATGTCTGAAGAGTCAACACCCAGAAGATCTTCTAGACTCAACTCTTCTCATCCAGAAGATAATATCATTGGAAAGAAAGATGATCCTATCAGAATAAGAGCATTCCTTAAGAACAATGCAGAATGTCAATTTGGTCTAGTATCTCTGATTGAGCCAACTTCTGTTGATCAAGCTCTGGAAGATGTTGACTGGATAATTGCCATGCAAGAAGAACTAAATCAGTATACAAGGAATGATGTTTGGGATCTGGTTCCATGACCAAAAGAATTTAACATCATTGGAACAAAGTGGGTCTTCAGAAACAAGTTGAGTGAGAAAGGAGAAGTTGTAAGAAACAAAGCCAGACTGGTTGCTCAGGGCTATAGTCAGCAAGAAGGTATTGGCTATACAGAAACCTTTGCACCAGTGGCCAGGTTAGAATCTATTCGCTTATTAATTTCATTTGCCACTCAGAATAACATCACTCTATATCAGCTGGATGTTAAGAGTGCCTTCTTAAATGGTTATATAGATGAAGAAGTATATGTCCACCAACCTCCTGGTTTTGAGGACTCTAAGTCTCCAGAACATGTTTTCAAATTAAAGAAATCATTATAAGGCCTGAAGCAAGCTCCCAGAGCTTGGTATGAAAGATTAAGTTCTTTCCTTCTGGATAATGGTTTCACTAGAGGACAAGTGGATACAACTCTCTTCTGTAAAACCTTTAAAAAGGATATTTTAATTTGTCAAATATATGTTGATGATATCATATTTGGAACATCTAATGCTACACTTGGAAAGGAGTCTGCTAAGTCTATGCAGACAGAGTTTGAAATGAGCATGATGGGAGAACTCAAGTATTTCCTTGGGATTCAGATCAATCAAACTTCTGAAGGAACTTATGTTCATCAGACCAAGTATGTGAAAGAACTTCTAAAGAAGTTTAATCTTTCAGAAAGAAAAGAAGCAAAGACTCCTATGCATCCAACGTGTGGATTAGGTAAAGATGAGGTAAGTAAGAAGGTAGATCATAAGCTCTACAGAGGTATGATTGGATCTCTTCTATATCTTACTGCTTCTAGACCTGATATTTTATTCAGTGTATGCCTGTGTGCTAGATTCCAATCAGATCCAAGAGAATCTCACTTAACTGCTGTTAAGAGAATTCTGAGGTATCTGAAAGGTACTACTAATGTTGGTTTAGTCTACAGAAGATCTGTAGAATACAACTTAGTAGGATATTGTGATGCTGATTACGCTGGAGATAGAGTTGAAAGGAAAAGTACTTCTGGAAGCTGTCAGTTTCTGGGAAGTCATCTGATCTCTTGGTACAGCAAGAAGCAAGCCACAATTGCCCTCTCTACAACAGAAGCAAAATATGTTGCTGCTGCTGGATGTAGTACACAGATGCTCTGGATGAAGAGTCAGCTAGAAGATTATCAGATATATGAGAGTAACATTCCTATATTCTGTGATAATACTTCTACTATTTTTTTATCTAAGAATCCTATCTTACATTCCAAAGCTAAACATATTGAGATTAAACATCACTTCATTAGGAACTATGTTCAGAAGGGTGTTCTTTCTTTAAACTTTGTGGATACAGAACATCAGTGGGCTGATATCTTCACAAAACCCCTTGCTGAAGATAGGCTTAAGTTCATTATGAAGAATATCAGTATGAATTTATACCCAGAATGAAAGGATGAGAAGATCTGATATATGGATTAGATTTGAAATGCTTATTTACTTTCTTATCAGATATTCTGAATATGTTGATCATTTAGATATTCTGATTCTGTTATTGCTAACGTTTCATATGTCTAAGTTGATTCAGAATCTCTGTTAAAGCAAAACAGCTGTCACCAGCTATTCCAGATGATGAACACGTGTTCATTCTGAAGGGACAAGCATGCGTGCAGTGATGAGACGCCACCCTAGGTAACTGTGCAAATCATTTCAAATCTCACGTTATCTCTCCTAATGTCATTCAACATTAAATGCGTTTTGATTCTCTGCATTCTGTAACTGCTCATTCTCAGAATTTAATTGCATTTAGTTTCGCATCCGTGCCTATATAAACGCATCTCTCTATCATTGCATCTCTTTCCATTCATCTTCACTGTTCATTGTGTTTGCATTTTTTTTGCCTCGTTCTCTCTCTCTCTCTCTCTTCATAAACCCTAAAGTTACGAAACTCAGTAATCTCAGTTGTGATTCAATGGCTTCTTCACCAAATGTTCAACGCAAGGTTTTGTCTTCAAAACAAGAACAACAAAAGAAATATGTAACTACTCCATTGAAGACATGTTTGATTCCTTACGAAGAACTGGAAGTTCTCTATGAAACTATGGTGGATTTTGAAAATCTTCTAGCCCATGATTTCAAAATCAAAACTGGTATGTTGGTACAAGGATGGGAAAACTTCTTTGAACGTTTAATTGGATCGGTTTACCCTATCTTGGTTAAGGAATTCTTGACTCATTCCACTGTTACTCCAACTGCTATCATCTCCTTCGTGCTAGGTCATGAAGTGGTTGTCTTTGAGAATCTGATAAGGAAACTTTACAGTCTTGAAGGTATGGGTGGAATCACTGGTGCTCTCTCTGGTAGAACTGATTGGGATAAAGTTGACCCAGAGTTGTTTACTTCTGGAATAGGCTCTCCTCACACTACAGATTTGAAGCCTTCATACAAAATTTTGGCAAAGATCATTATGGGATCTTTCTATCACAGAAAATCAACAAACTCTGCAACCTACATCAGTCAAGATCAGAAACCCTTCGATAGATACAGAAAGGAAGACTAAGTATAGAGCTTTGTCTTATGTTTTAATGGCGAATGAATTGTTCAAGAAAACCCCTGAAGGAGTTTTGCTAAAATGCTTAGGAGAAAGTGAGGCATATTTGGCATTATCTAGTGTTCATAGTGGAGCGTGTGGAGCACATCAAGCAGGTCACAAAATGACGTGGTTATTATTTCGATATGGAATGTATTGGCCTACTATGCTTAAAGAATGTATAGAATTTTCTAAAGGGTGTCAAGAGTGCCAAATACATGCTGGTATTCAACATGCTCCAGCAAGCGAACATCATGCAATCATCAAACCTTGGCCCTTCATAGGTTGGGAACTAGATCTAATTGGAGAAAATCGACCTAATTCATCTAAGAACCAAAGGTACATTTTAGTGGGTATAAATTACTCTACAAAATGGGTTGAGGCCATACCTTTAGTGAATGTGGACCAGAAGACTGTTATCGAATTTATTCAGAAACAAATAGTTTATAGATTTGGCATCCCATAAAGTATCACAACAGACCAAGGATCAGTCTCCACTGGTCAAAAGATGCAGGAATTCGCCAAAGAAATAGGTTTCAAACTATTAACATCCACGCCCTACTATAAAGCGAATGGTCAAGTTGAAGCAGCTAACAAGGTGATAATTGGTTTAATAAAGAAGCATGTACAGAAGAAGCCACAAAAATTGGCACAAAACTCTGGATCAAGCGCTTTGGGCTTGTCGAACCCCCCCCCCTAGGGAAGCAATTAATACCACACATTCCCAACTCACGTTTGGACTTGAAGCAGTGTTACCAGTCGAAATTTACTTACAATCAGTTAGAATTCAAAGGAAAGAGGAAATTCCTTCTGACATTTATTGGGAAATGATGATGAATGAATTAGTGGATTTAGATTAAGAAAGATTGCATGCTTTAGAAAGGCTAAGAAGACAAAAAGAAAGAGTGGCTAAAGCATACAATAAAAATGTCAAAGGTAAGGTTTCCATTGTAAATGACTTAGTATGGAAAGTTATATTGCCAGTGTATCAAAAGAATAAAATTTTAGGAAAATGGTTTCCACATTGGGAAGGAATTTTCCAAATTCTTAAGGCATTCTCAAACAACGCTTATGAAATAGAGGAGTTAGTTGAGGATCGAAGGATCCTAAAAGTAAATGAGAAATACTTAAAGAAGTATAAACCATTCCTACAAGAAATAAAAATCATGACAAGATAATAAGCAACAAGTGTATACCTAGCCAAAATGGTGATTGAATTAATTTAAAATGGCATAATGGCTTTCATCCTCTCATATTTGCCAAACTAAGCTTATACTGAACAACAACATGTATGCTTTTGAGGTGTGCAATTTCTTCATTCATGGCTGAAGCTTTTTTGACGTGTTCAACGCTGTATGCAGCCAGATCATCAGCCTCAGTGTTGTCCAATCTTTTAATGGAAGCTTGTTTTACTTTGGCATCAACAATTTTGTTTTGCAATTCCATAATGTGAGACTCCCAGAGTGTGATTGAAGTTATATAGGTATCGAACTCTATTTGTGTTGTCTTTCTTGAAGCCACTAAGTCCTCAGATGCTTTAGAGGTGCTGAGAGCTTTGTCAAATTCAGCAGCTTGTGCTTCTTCCTTTACCTAAAGCTTTGAGGTTGCATCAACTTCCCTGATGTATTCAGCGCAAATTTGGTCAATCAAATTCTGAATATCTATTAGGGCCTCACCTATGTTAGTGGGGCAAACAATGATGTTAATTCGACTGATTAACTTCTTCATCCCAAAGCAAGCAGTGTCATATTTCTTCAACACCTCGAATAAGTCATCTTTGAATACAGCCTTCTTCATTTGCTGGAGGAGTTCATCATAGGAGGCTTCATTGGCGCTTGCACCAGATTGGGTCGAAGCCCCAAAGACACATTTTTCAGAAGAAGACTCCCTTAGAGCCATCATCATTTTTACATACTTGAGGGGATCACTCTTTTTCAGGGTTATCTTTTCTTCCTTAGTAAGTAGTGTAGTTGGAATTTGGCTTGGAGTTGGTCGAACTTGTGTTTGAGTAAACTATGGTGCATCAGCTGCATCAGGATGTGTTATTTGGGTGCCCTCAGGATCTTGTTCTGTTTCCTCCATTTCCTCATCACCACGAAAGTACATCTCAACCTCATCTGAGTAATGCTCTTCATCTTTGATATAATCTTGAGGAAACTAAGCCCATTTCAGAGAAGAATTGCTGGGAGTTGTCGCCCTCGGTTTTTTATATATCTCGCGTGAGAGATACGAACTGACTCTTCTTTTGTTTTTGAGTTTTGAAAATCAGAGAGTCGCCACCGACTTTTATTTTATCCAATTAAGGAAAGGTTTATAAAAGAAACAGAAAAAGACCTTTAAGAGATTTTGGATTCGGGGGTAGGTTATACAAAGGGAAGGTATTAGCACCCCTTTGTATCCATGGTTATCCATGGGCTCTTAATTGCTTAGCTCACTTGTTTGAATCATTTGTCTTGCCTTGAAATGCTTGTATGTGGTTTTAAAATTCATTTTGTAAATTGACTTTGTAATGATCCTTGTGCGGATGTATACAAAGTGTTTATCTTTCGAAAGATGTTTTGAAAAAAAGCTTTAACTTCGTAATGATCCTTGTTTGGATATATACCAAGTATTGTCTTTTTTGAAAGTTTTATTTTGAAAAACAATGATATATGAGACATTTTGTTGTTTTGATTTGAGCAAGCAATCAGGAGATCTACCCTAAGTTTATAAGGTCCTTTCCTATTTATTTTAGAAAATTCTCCTTTGACCGGATGTAAACAAAAGTTTAGATTTGCATTTGAAACAATAGAATTTGATTTTTTGAAAAGAGTAACAGAGGGATTACCCTAAGAGGTGCAAGTGTGATTGTGTTCTGATTCAGATATTTTTGTCTTTGAAGTTAGTGATCTAACGCTTCGGTTTTTATCTTTGACATACACGCAGTTTTATATGTACAGAATTTAAAGTGCAGGAATGTAAAATGCGGAAAGTAAATCTACGCTATTACATCGATTGTGCGGTAAATGTAAACTACGCTATTTACATGAATTTGACAACCTATACACTTATCTATGAATTTAAATTGCAATAAGATAAAGGGAGAATATTTTTTGGATTTTTGGATGGTTGATTTTAATTAGAATTAATGCATGATTAATTTAATTAAATGAGATAAATTAGAAAAAAAATTTAAACCTAAAAATTAAGTCTAAAATATGTTCAAAATGTTTGTTAATTAATTTTAAAACAAAACTAATTTTTTGGATTTTTTGAAGTTGTTTTGGAAATTTATTAAGCTAATTAACATATAATTATATAAACAATTATACAAATAATTAAAACTTAAAGAGAAAAATATTCTAAATATGTACAAAATTAGTCTATAATATATAAACTAAATTTAAAAAAAAGAACAAATTTTTTCTGATTTTTTGATAGGTTGAAATAATTAAAAAGCAAATTTATAAATATATACTAATTAATTAAACAAAATATTTTAATTATTAAGAAAAATAAAATATTTTTGTGTCAAAAATTAATAGATTATTTTATAAACCTAAAAATATTTTTATTATATTTTTTTGATTTTTAAAACTATTTAAAATTAATTTTGCAAGTTATATTAAATAAAATGGAAAATAAATAATTAATGATCAAGTGTGGTTGGCTGGAGAGTCCATGGTAAGGACTAGCATGTCATAAGCGTTAGATGAGCTGGCAAGTTGATCTGAGGGTGATTAGAATGGAGGCACGTGGTAACAATAGAACCTGCAAAACACTGGATCACAAATTAATTTAAAAAAACACGCGCGCGCTCTGTCTAATATGGAGAGGCCACGTCTTCATCTTCAACCTCTCGCCACTTTTAACAGCACTTTTGTAGAAACAACGCTGTAATAAGTGAGTCTCGAACCTGCAAAATAGCGAATAGGGACAAACTCATGCAAAAAAATTTCGCGACCTATGAAATCAACTAGCCTTAATCCACTAAGTTCAAATATGCCATTAGTTTTGTCTAATTTTGCCCCTAGCGAAAAATCCCATTTCAAGCTCATGAAACCCTAAAATGGTATATTCTACAAACGGCCATTAAAACTCAATTAGAGCTCCAGAAACGACCAGAGCACCAAACTAAACACAAATATATGTCTACATCTTATTAAACATGCATGAATGATCAGATACGAGGTGATTTATGTTTGAACAAACCGTGTCTTGTGTGGCTTGATTTGTGAGGCTTTGATGCTTAAAATTTATTTGGATAGGTTCAATGAAGTTCAGAGATGATGTTTGAATACTTAGTTTGGATTAAAACTAGCTTGAACTCAAAATTCGAAATTTGAATTTCTTTGAAATTTTCAAGTTGCTACAATTATGATACAAGCATGGATTTGGTTCTGAAATTGTGTGTCTCTTCCTACTGAAGTGTTCTACTTCATTTATAAGCAATGAAGTGCTTAAAATTGAAGCTATCAAGCATTGATTGCTTTTTGAACTTTGAATTTTTTAATATAAAAAATCTTGAATTCTTTGGCCATGGCTTTGAATTTTATTCAATCTCTTGCTCTAGGCCTGCTATGTACTTCTCTTGCTGCAAAGTTGAATCATTCTTGGTGGCTTTAGCTTAAGAATCAAGCATTGTATCATTATCCTTCACCATTTCTTTTTCAATTTAACTTTAAATGTAATAAAATTAAACCAAAAAAGAAATAAAAATGCTATGGGCCTTAGGTTGGTCGTGGGAGGCCCTTAACATTGTTAGAATCATGTTTGGATCATGGAAACTTGGCCCCTTTTGGAAAAAAAACATTTTTGATCAATGTTGGTTTCATGCATTTTCCCAAAATATAGCCAACTTCAACAAGGCATAAATCCCTTAATTTTTATCATATGAAGGAGTTCTTGTACTTTTTAGAAACCTCAAGATGTCCTCTACAAGCTACTTTGGAAACTTTTTTTCATTTGGAGAAGTTATCTTGATGTTATGGCCTTTGACAAAAAACCACTTTTTGTTGACTTTGAAAATGACCTGTAATGTCTGAGCTCATATTTTTCAAATGGTGAATCCAATGACCATGGGATCAATTGCATTTGAAATATAATTGAATTTCCTTCAAAACAAGCTTTGGTTGGAATTTTTTGAATGAACGAGGAGAGAGTTATGGCCGGTCAAAGTTCAGTTGACTTTTTAGGAGAAAACCCTAATTTGTAAACTTAGGGTTTTGTTGATTTTTGATCTTTCCTTGATGAATTATGATCAACCAATGATCAAATGATGAATCTTTTGACAAAATATGGATGTTGACAAAAAATTTCATTTTTGACTGTCTGTTGACTTTTCGGTCAAACTGGTCGTCTGTTGACTGTTTGAGCTGCTGACTGTGCGTCTGAGTGAATTGAAGTTTGAAAATTTGTATGGTGGTACTTTGAGATATATGGAGGTCCATGAAATCCATTTGAGGTCTCAAAAAACTTGTTCTCCTGAAAAAAAAAACAAAAACCCTAGTTTGGGACTGTTTGTGTAGGAGACAGTTAAGCGTACCTGATTTTTGTGCAGTGCTGAGTCTCTGCTGATCATGTGATTATCAGAAGACTTCTAGAACAAAAATCTTGGAATTTTGAAATGCAGAAGATTGATTTGATTGATGGTGCAAAACACGGAGAATCGTGCTGTCAGCGGGTTTGACTGTCAACTGGCTGTCTTGGCATTAACGTAACAGTTAAAGTGAAAATTCAACAGTTAAAGTTAATTTTTTCTTTTTGTTTTTTTGTTATGTTAATGGTGAAGATTTATTTACATGAGTTGTTAGAAAAACACAAACATAATAAATAAATAAAATATACTGTACGCGAACGAAATTACCGATAATAACCTTGAAAAATATTTAATGCGCAGAAAAATAAATATTTACCTAGCAGAAAACACACAAAATATTATCTGGATAATTAAACTACAGTACGACAGATAGTACGACATTTAATACTGACAGTACAAATATTATATAATATAATGAACAGTACGACAAATAAACGGTACATTATTTGAAAGCAAAAGATACGACAAACTTTAAAAATGACGATTAAAAACCCATGCTATAAATAACAACATATAGATGATCGGGAGTGTAAGCAACCCAGGTCCGCATTTTTCAGGACTATGTAGACAGAAAAAGGACATGATCACCACCAAGACGGTGATGACCATAAGAAAACACGTATCCATCCACTTCGCCATTTTTGCCGGGGAAGAAGAGAAAATAAATATGAGGTAGAAATTTGAGAGATGAGTTGAAATTCGATGTGAGAATTTATGGAAAAAATGAGAGGTATTTATAGAGTGAAAAGAAGGATAGAGACGTTGGGGAATGAAGTGATTCCGTACAAAAAAGGAAAATTTGAGTGGTAGTAGGATTTGAAAGAAAGTGTATGGTAGGGTTTGAAAAGAGAGATGTATAGAATAAAGTTAGGATTTGATTTTGAAAGAAAGATATTTGAAAAGAAAGGAAAAGATTTTGAAAATAATAGAATATAGTACAAAAATTAGTGGGAAACAAAAACTAATAATAATTTTACTCGTTACCAGTACAGTCTGAATCCCTGGACTTTGCGCCTGCAAAAAATTTAATTTTGTACGAATTGCGTCAGTACTATTTATCTGCAAATAAATCTCAAATAAACAGCGTGTGTGAAGTGATAAACAGTAATTGGCGTTTGTGTAAGAATAAATTCAACAGCGAACCAAAATACCGTATAAGAAAAATTCTAAAAACCAAGTATTCATAAAATCAGGATATTTATGAAATAAAATCCAAGATTATATGAAACTCCCAATTTTTAGACAGAAATCTGTTGTCTTCTTCTTGAAAAAGATGCGGGCAAATTTTGGGGTATAACAGTTGCCCCTATTCAATCTTCTTAAACCTGAAGAGACTGATTGAAATCTGAAGGTAGAAGATGATTGAATATTTTAGATGCCCTGAAAATTTGCACTTACCTTCACCGGAAGTGATGTTGGAAATTGCATTTGAGTGTTGTCTGAGAAATGTTGTTGGCAGATCGAAACATTACCTGAGATGGGCTTTCAGATGCCATCTGGCAAATGTGTTGATGGTTTGTTCATCAGAATGAATCCATTGATTATATCTTGATGAAGGATTTAAAAACCTCTGCGTTGACCGTTTCGGAACCGTCCGAGGTTACCGCTTTAAGTCTTGGAGGCTGATCGTTACGGAACTGTCCGAAGTTTTTCCGCTTTAGATTTCGAAAGTTGATCTGTGAGGAACCGTCTGAGGTATCAGCTTTAGATCTTTGAAGGTTGACAGCTTTAAGGAACCGTCTAAGGTATCGACTTAGATCTGAAGGTAGTTCGTTGTGGAACCGTCTGAGGTATCCGCTTTGGATCTTGAAGATTGATCATTGTGGAACCGTCTGAGGTATCCGCTTTAGATCTTTGAAGGTAGATCATGAAGGAACCGTCCAAGGTATCGACTTAGATCTGTGTTGCTTGTTTTGAGTTGATAGGTGATTTGGAAAGAGAGATCTCTTCAGAATGAATCTTTAGCTTGATTATATCTGAGAGGAATGTTCATCTGAATAGAATTCAGGGGAACACTGCATGTGACTGAGAACAACTTTTTTGAGGATATTCGTCCACCTGAAAAAATCAAGTTAGTGACATGCAATGTCATGATGCATGTAATGTATATTTTGAGATTCTCAATCTAAATGAGAATCGTGCATGTCATGTATGCGTTTGTCATGAAACATTATATGCTATGTATGGATATGCGTATGATGTATGACTTATGCAATTTGGAGCGTATCAAACTTCTGATTGGGAAAATAAATTCCGGCTTGCTATTTTGGAAACGAAAGCATTGTGATTGTTGATGATTTTTGTTCAAGTATACTCGGCTGGGGAACTTCCTTGTGGACCAGGGTGTTCTGTTGAGGGATATTTGACTACCGCTTGGGGATGAAGGTAATTTGAAAGTTCTGATTTTGATGCCTTTTGAATGGGAATGAGAAAGATGCATAATCCTCCAATGCACTATTTGACCAAGCCTTGGTGTGAAGGAATCACACTTTCTGGGGATAGTGATCTTGAACAGCCTTGCTGGGGAATAAGATTTCTCGAATCACTTTGTTGGAGAGAAAAATCTCATTGAAGAATTTGCTGAGAAATACGTCTCTGTTGGGGATTTTTCTTCTGATGCTGGTTTCGGGATGATGTCCAAATGATTGGGACACTACCTGAATGTTATTCCTGTTTTTCTTATAAACATCAGTCATATGCATATGTTCATTCAAAATTATCATTGGGACATTTACGTATTCAAAACAGAAAAAGTGAAAACATTGATTTTGAGCATGAGCTGTATTGATTTTGAAAGAGAGCCATAATAGGCGGATTAGTACAAGGAGACAAAAATCCTAGTAGTAGGAAATTGTCATAAAACTTTGAAAAGTACTTATAAAGAGAAATAGCTATGTGAAAACAATCCAGTCAAGTTTCAACTCTGCTTTTGCCAAACTGTCTTCGAGCATCTCATCCTTCACTTGTCGGAAGAAAGTGATTGGACTGATTGGTGCCTTTGATGTGCTGAACCTTGAAGGTGAGTAAGTAGCCAAACGGGACATAGTCGTACGCTTTATTCCCTAACTTTTGCCTAGGCTGCCTTTTCAGGTTTTCAGCCTACCGGGATAATATTTATTTAGTCTCTAACTTTTGCCTGGATCGCCCTTTCAGGTTTTCAATCCACCGAGACGCTCATTTTTTGCTTAAGTTGCCCTTTCAGGTTTTCAACTTAGCGAGCTTTTCTTTAAGCGAAGTACTTTTTGACTATGTCCGCATTTACAGGGTGTGGGAAATCCTCGCCATCCATAGTGGTAAGCAACATGGCTCCGCCGGAGAATACTTTCTTGATTACAAATGGTCCCTCATAAGTGGGAGTCCACTTGCCCCTAGGGTCACCTTGTGGTAGGATGATGCGTTTTACAACCAAATCACCGGTTTGATATGCCCGACTTTTGACTTTCTTGTTGAAGGCTTTGATCATACGCTTTTGGTACAACTGACCATGACAAATAACTGCGAGCCTCTTCTCATCAATCAAGTTTATCTGGTCCAACCGAGTCTGAATCCAATCGTCTTCATCTAGATTGACTTCTTTCATAATCCTTAGGGAAGGAATCTGAATTTCAATTGGAAGAACTGCCTCCATACCATAGACTAAGGAAAATGGAGTTGCCCCTGTTGAAGTACGCGCTGATGTGCGATAACCATGAAGAGCAAAAGGTAACATCTCATGCCAGTCTTTGTAGGTTACTGTTATCTTTTGTATGATCTTCTTAATGTTCTTGTTGGTAGCTTCCACCGCGCCATTCATCTTTGGTCGATATGGAGAGGAATTATGATGTTTGATCTGGAATTGCATGCAGAGTTCAGTAATCATTTTGTTGTTTAAATTTGTGCCATTGTTTGTGATGATCCTTTCAGGGATGCCATACCGACAAATGAGATTGTGCTTGATAAACCGGGCCACAACATTCTTGGTGACTGAAGCAAACGAGGCTTCTTCTACCCACTTTGTGAAGTAATCAATAGCGACCAGGATAAAGCGATGTCCGTTGGAGGCAGTAGGCTTGATTTCTCCAATCATATCAATACCCCACATTGCAAAAGGCCAAGGAGCCGTCAGGATGTTTAACGGGACTGGAGGTACATGTACCTTGTCGGCATATATCTGGCATTTGTGACAGGTTCTGGAGTGACGATGGCAATCTGTCTCCATGGTAGACCAGTAATAACCTGCTCTTAAGATCTTTTTAGCCATTGTATGTCCACTTGAATGAGTATCAAAGGCACCATCGTGTATGTCTTCCATAATCTATTCCGCTTCCGTCTTGTTCACACAACGAAGCAAAGTCGAGTCATGGTTTCGTTTGAACAGGATTCCATTACTTAGAAAGAATTTGATAGCAAATCTTCTTAGAAACTTTCTATCGTTAATGGATGCCCCTTCAGGGTATTCTTGGATTTCGAGATATCTTTTTACTTCATGGAACCATGATTTTTCTTCCACTCCTTCGGTATCCATCTCATTGCAATAGGCTGGTTCATCCTGTCTGTAAATGGTGATCATTGGCACCTCATTGTCCCACCTGACTTTGAACATGGATGACATGGTAGCTAAGGCATCAGCCAATTGATTTTCTTCTTGCGGGATATGTTCAAAAGTGATTTCTTCAAAATAAGGAATCAAACTCAGTACATATTCTTTGTATGGAATTAGATTCGGGTGCTTCGTGTCCCATTCCTCATCTACTTGATAAATTACAAGCGCCGAGTCTCCGTAGACCTCCAGGAACTTGATTCTTAGATCGATTGCTGCTTTGAGACCCAGAATACACGCTTCATACACGGCTATATTGTTAGTGCAGTTGAAGCATAATCTGGCAGTGAATGGTGTACGGCCTCCTGCAGGAGAAATGATCACAACTCTGATGCCATTGCCAAGTGCATTAAAAGCTCCATCAAAAACCATAGTCCATCGGGATCCTGGCTCAGGTCCTTCCTCCGGTCCTGGTTGTTCGTAGTCAGTAACTAGCATAATGTCTTCATCTGGGAAGTCAAAATTCAACGCTTGATAATCATCCACTACTTGATGAGCCAGATGATCAGCTACCACACTTCCTTTGATCGCCTTTTGTGAAGTGTACTGGATGTCATACTCTGTTAAGATCATTTGCCATCTTGCTATTCTTCCAGAGAGAGCAGGTTTTTCGAACACATACTTGATAGGATCCATTTTGGAGATCAAGAAAGTGGTATGGTTTAGCATATATTGCCTTAGTCGGCGAGCCGCCCATGCTAAGGCACAGCAAGTTTTCTCGAGTAGTGAGTATCTTGTTTCACAATCGGTAAACTTTTTGCTAAGATAGTAGATTGCATGCTCTTTTTGGCCAGACTCGTCATGTTGCCCCAGTACACACCCCATTGAATCTTCTAACACTGTCAGGTACATTATCAGAGGTCTTCCTTCCACTGGAGGTAACAAGATTGGTGGTTTTTGAAGATATTCTTTGATCTTATCAAAGGCTAACTGGCATTTGTCGTTCCATTTTTCCACTTGATCTTTCTTCAACAGTTTGAAGATTGGCACACAAGTAGTAGTCATATGGGCAATAAATCTGGCTATGTAGTTCAGACGTCCCAAGAATCCTCTGACTTGTTTCTCGGTACGGGGTATGGGCATTTCTTGAATGGCTTTGACCTTAGCAGGATCAACTTCGATACCTTTGCTGCTGACGATGAAACCTAAGAGTTTACCGGATCTTACTCCAAAGGTACACTTGTTCGGATTCAGTCGCAGCCTGTACTTCTTGAGTCTGTCAAACAGCTTGTGCAGATGACCCAGATGTTCTTCTTCGGTGTTGGACTTTGCAATCATATCATCGACATAAACCTCTATTTCCTGATGAATCATATCATGGAACAGAGCTACCATTGCACGCTGATATGTTGCTCCTGCGTTCTTTAAACCAAAGGGCGTTACTTTGTAACAAAAGGTTCCCCAGGGTGTTGTGAAGGTTGTTTTTTCCATGTCTTCGGGTGCCATCTTGATTTGATTGTACCCTGAGAATCCATCCATAAAGGAGAATACCTTGCATTGTGCAGTATTGTCAACCAGTACATCGATGTGAGGTAAAGGGAAATCATCTTTGGGGCTTGCCCGATTCAGATCTTTGTAGTCTACACACATTCTGACTTTCCCGTCTTTTTTAGGCACAGGCACTATGTTAGCTATCCATGGAGGATAACTCACAACTTTCAGAAAGCCAGCATTGAATTGCTTTTCAACCTCGTCTTTGATCTTCTTGGACATATCGGGCCTACTTCTTCGTAGCTTCTGCTTAACTAGAGTGCTACCTTCTTTGATTGGCAGGCGATGAACCACAATATCCGTGTCAAGGCCAGGCATATCTTCATAGGACCAAGCGAATATCTCAAGGTAGTCTTGTAACATTTGAATCAGTCTTTGCTTGACACTGTTTTCTAAATCAGCCCCTATCTTGACTTCTTTCTTTTCTTCGTCACTGCCCAAGTTGATAACCTCAATTGGTTCTTCATGCGGCTGTATAGCTTTTTCCTCTTGTTCTAATAGCCTTGCAAGTTCCCTTGGTACTTCACAATCTTCCTTAGTTTGGTAGATTGGATTTTCAAAGTCATGACTGGCAATAGCAAAATCGTTATCAACAGGATCCAGAGTGAATGTGAATCTGCATTTATTATGTGGGTGTGTGTAAGAACACATAGCTATTTGAAAATGAATAAAGTAAAGAAAGAAAAAGGATCACAAAATTTTGAATATGCAAACGTCCCATGATTTTATTGAATGAACATGATCATGATATGACAAACCCTTATAAAAAGGACCAGTGTGCTTCGGGCAAGGCACCTGGCTTTTAAGTTCATGGTTCGATAGTACAGGAACCCTTTTTATCTTTGCACATATAAACAACGAAAACAGGAAATTGCATTTACTCCTGATCAAAGGAGATCACATCTTCAGCTTCCCAGTTGTTCAATTCTTTGTTATGAGTAGGGAATACCCAGCTGCTCCAGTTGCAGCTTTCTTCTTCGTCTTCCACAGCATTGACTTCTTTGGCGGGGAAATGAGTTGTTGATCCTTCAGGATGAGCAAGATATTCTGCTGGATATGAGAGCCCAGGCTGAGATACCTCTGTTGGCTGAGCGAGATACCCGATAAGATCGTCCCATCCAGTTGGAATGATGTCTTTGAGGGAGACTTGTGCATTCTGGGGAGCAGTGTACTGTGTTAGGAAATCATTCTCGTTATTTGGTGTTTCCCAGACTTCTTCAGGAGCGTCAGGGCTTGTGAATGTCATATTGTCTTCAAAATAGTTGTCCCATCCAGTTGGGGTGATGTCTTCAATAGCAATCTGCGAGCTCAGGGGAGCGGAATACTTCACCATAAGGTCATACTTACCACTTGGTTCTCCTAAAGTATCCCAAACTTCCATGGAAACAGGTGGAACTTCATTTGGATATTGCTGAATAATATGGTTCAAGATCACTCCATCGTCTTCAATAGCATTCACTCCTTGGCTGATGAAATGTGACATTAATCCTCCAGAACGAGGACTTTGATCGTTCTTTTGAGTTCCATTAGCATAGCCCAGACCTAGCTTATCGAACTTGTAAGGTACATCGAGGAGCTGTCCCCATACTGTGCAACCACCTTCTTCGATCACAGCTTTGGCATCTTTGAGAGAAGCCATAGTTGGAGTTACTTTTGTAGCAGGAGTAGCAGAAATATGTTTGGCAGTAGAGACATCTGGAGGGACCACCTCAAAAGATTGGCAGGGAGTTTCGATGAATTCTCCATCCATCTCAACATATTTGGAGTTGCTCAGGTGGCTAACCACATACTCTTCTTCGCCATAAACTATGACGACCTTACCTTTTACCGGATACTTTAACTTCTGATGCAGGGTAGAAGTTACAGCATTTGCCCCATGTATCTAAGGGCGTCCTAGTAAACAGGAATATGCTGGGTGAATTTCCATTACATAAAAGGTAAAATCAAAGATCTGAGAGCCCACTCTGATTGGGAGCTTCACTTTTCCGTACACTGTTCTTGTTGACCCGTCGAAGGCTCTTACCACAACATCGCTTGGTTATAACACAACTCCTTCGAAGTCAAGTTTTTCCAGTACTGCTTTTGGTAACACGTTCAAAGAGGAACCGTTGTCTACCAGCACATGAGACAGAGTAGTGCCGTTACATTCAATAGAGATATGTAGGGCTTTATTGTGATTTTTCCCAGCAGGGGTTAAATCAACATCAAAAAAACCGAGACCGTTATTCACTGTTAGACTGGCAACACAATTTTCGAATTGAACGACTGAAATCTCCTGTGGTACATGTGCAGCTTTCAGGAACTTCATCAGGGCCTTGGCATGAGCTTCTGAATACTTTAGCAAAGACAGCATTGAGATTTTTGAAGCAGTGTGCCCCAGTTGTTCGACAATATTGTAATCACTTTTGCAGATGATTTTCAATATTTCCTCCATTTCTTGCCTCGACGGATCTTCAATAGTGACTTCCACCGGTATTTGAACTGGTTCAACTAGTGGCTCCTTGCCTCGAGCGTTGATATCTTGATTAGGAACTGGGACTTGGACTGGATTAGTAGCAATATTTGGAGAAATTTCTGGTGAAAAGATCCTTCCACTTCTCGTAATCTTACTAGTACCCACAATATTATCAACAGTTGGAATAGTAAAATTCATGGCCTTTTCAGTCAATGTGTCTTGCTTAACTCCATGGACATAAACATTAGTGTCATAACTCTATGGGACAGCTTTGTCTGAGGAGTATGGAAATGGAGCCGGGCTGGTGATGATTACAGATGCCACTTTGGGTGCAGCAGAAATTTTGAAAGGAGTTTTGGTAGGGATTTTCAATGGTATGTTAGAATCCACTGAGACGTCCTCTATTCTCATCCCATTTGAAAAAACTTCGCATAAATCGTCCATAGAAGGGAGTCTTTCAAACATAATGATACAGCGATCCATCCACTTTTTGTTAGAACAAGATTTGTTCTTATCAATTATCTTAGTTTTGATGATAACAATAATATGAATTTTGCTTAAGATAATATGGTACTCTAATCCAATGCAATTTCCCTTTCAGGAAATATATATAAAGAGTACGCATAATTCAGCGCTCAGAAGTTGTGTCTCAAATGGTTCAGCATGCAACATCAGAACATGGTCTGGCAAGACATCAGAAGATGGTCGAAGCAGAATCAGAACATGGGTCTATGGAAGCATCAGAAGAACATGAGATCAGAAGCACTGAAGATCAGAAGATGGTATCACGCTAAGAAGCACTTCAAGATCAGAAGATCAGAAGATGCTATGCACCAAGCTGTTTTGACTCTGATGGTATTCAAACGTCGTATTCACAAACATCAGATCAGAAGGAAGTACACGTGGCAGACTACGCTGACTGACAAAAGGAACGTTAAAGCTACTAAAGGCAACGTCAGTAGACACAGCGTGAACAAGGCTCGAGGTAGTTGACAAAAGCGTATAACATTAAATGCGATGCTGTACGGAACACGCAAAGCATTAAATGCATTCAACGGTCATCTTCTCAACGCCTATAAATATGAAGTTCTGATGAGAAGCAAGGTTAACCAATTCTTAACAACTCTGAACGGAAATAAACTTGCTGAAACGCTATTCAATCAAAGCTCAGAATCTTCATCAAAGCTCACTACATTGCTGTTGTAATATCTTAGTGAGATTAAGCTTAAACGATAAGAGAAATATCACAGTTTGTGATTATAGCTTTTAAGAAGCATTTGTAAACTCTTGAATAGATTACATTAAGTTGTAAGGAACTAGAGTGATCGTGTTGATCAGAATACTCTAGGAAGTCTTAGCAGTTGGCTGAGCAGTTTGTAACTAGAGTGATCAGGTTGATCAGTAGACTCTAGAAAAGTCTTAGGAGTGAACTAAGCCTAGAGTGATCGTGTTGATCAGTAGACTCTAGAAAAGTCTTAGAGGGTATCTAAGCAGTTGTTCCTGGAGTGATCAGTGTGTGATCAGAAGACTCTGGAAGACTTAGTTGCGGACTAAGTGGAAAACCATTGTAATCCGTGCGATTAGTGGATTAAATCCTCAGGTTGAGGTAAATCATCTCTGCGGGGGTGGACTGGAGTAGCTTCGTTAACAGCGAACCAGGATAAAAATAATTGTGCAATTTATTTTTATCGCCCAAGATTTAAAGTCACACTTATTCAATCCCCCCCTTTCTAAGTGTTTTTCTATCCTTCAATTGGCATCAGAGCGCCGGTTCTAAGGTGCAAGCACTTAACCGTGTTTAGAAAAGATTCAGGAAGAGAAAAACGCTTCAGTAAAAGATGGTTGATGAAAGTGAAAAGTCTACACCTACACCTGCATCTACATCTGGCTCTGCTGAGCAATACAACGGTAACAATGGTTATACTAGACCGCCGGTATTTGATGGTGAAAACTTTGAATACTGGAAAGATAAACTGGAAAGTTACTTTCTGGGTCTAGATGGTGATCTATGGGATCTTCTGATGGATGGTTACAAACATCCAGTAAATGCCAGTGGCGCAAAGCTGTCAAGGCAAGAAATGAATGATGATCAGAAAAAGCTTTTCAGGAATCATCATAAATGCAGAATTGTTTTGCTGAATGCTATCTCTCATGCTGAGTATGAGAAGATATCTAACAGGGAAACGGCCTATGACATATATGAGTCCTTGAAAATGACTCATGAAGGAAATGCTCAAGTCAAGGAGACTAAAGCTCTAGCCTTAATCCAGAAGTATGAAGCCTTCAAGATGGAGGATGATGAAGACATTGAAAAGATGTTTTCGAGATTTCAAACTCTGACTGCTGGATTGAGAGTTCTTGACAAAGGATACACCAAGGCTGATCATGTGAAGAAGATCATCAGAAGCTTACCCCGAAGATGGGGTCCTATGGTGACTGCATTCAAGATTGCAAAGAATCTGACTGAAGTTTCTCTGGAAGAGCTGATCAGTGCCTTGAGAAGCCATGAGATTGAGCTGGATGCAAATGAGCCTCAAAAGAAAGGTAAATCTATTGCATTAAAATCTAATATCAAGAAATGCACTAACGCTTTTCAGGCTAGAGAAGAAGATCCTGAAGAATCAGAATCTGAAGAAGAAGATGAACTGTCCATGATTTCCAGAAGGCTAAATCAACTCTGGAAGACCAAGCAAAGGAAGTTCAGAGGCTTCAGAAGTTCAAGGAAATTTGAACGTGGAGAATCTTCTGATGAAAGAAGATTTGACAAGAAGAAGGTCATGTGCTATGAATGCAATGAGCCTGGACACTACAAGAATGAATGTCCAAATCTTCAGAAGGAAAGTCCCAAGAAAAAGTTTCATAAGAAGAAAGGTCTTATGGCAACCTGGGATGAGTCAGAAGATGATTCAGAAGATGAGCAGGCCAACTGTGCGCTGATGGCGACAGAAGATGACGAATCAGAATCTACATCAGAATCAGATTCTGAAGAGGTATTTTCTGAACTTACTAGAGATGAGTTAGTTTCCGGTCTAACTGAACTTCTGGAACTCAAGTCTCAGATTAGTCTCAAATACAAGAAGCTGAAAAAGCTATTTGAATTTGAAACAAAGAAGCTTGAGTTGGAAAATTCTGAATTAAAAGAAAAACTTTTAAAATTATCCAATAATGTTGGATCTCCTTCTGATTCAGAAAAATCCACTCCTAGTCTAAACCATATTCTGAAAGAATATGATTTAAGTTTCAGGAAGTTCTTATCTAGAAGTATTGGCAGAAGTCAGCTAGCTTCTATGATATATGCTGTGTCTGGAAACAAAAGAGTAGGCATTGGTTATGAGGGTGAAACCCCATACAAACTTGAACCTGTTGATGAAATGAAACTCACATACAAGCCATTGTATGATCAGTTCAAGTATGGCCACTCTCATGATATTAGGCACACTTCACATGCACAAAGTTTTCACATAACACACACCAAGAAGCATGTGACACAACCTAGGAAATATCATGAAACTCATATTAAAAATTATCATGCTGTTCCTCCTATTGCTTATAATGTCAAACCCAAGTTCAATCAGAACTTGAGAAAATCTAACAAGAAAGGACCCAAGAAAATGTGGGTACCTAAGGATAAGATTATTCCTATTGCAGATATCCTTGGCTGCAAGAAGGACAAAGCACAACATGTCATGGTACCTGGACTCTGGATGCTCACGACACATGACAGGAAGAAGGTCTATGTTCCAAGACCTGGTGCTTAAGTCTGGAGGAGAAGTCAAGTTTGGAGGAGATCAGAAGGGCAAGATAATTGGCTCTGGAACTATAAAGTCTGGTAACTCTCCTTCCATTTCTAATGTACTTCTTGTAGAAGGTTTAACTCATAACCTCTTATCTATCAGTCAATTAAGTGACAATGGTTATGATATAATCTTCAATCAAAAGTCTTGCAAGGCTGTAAATCAGAAGGATGGCTCAATCCTATTTACAGGCAAGAGGAAGAACAACATTTATAAGACAGATCTGCAAGATCTTATGAGTCAGAAGGTGACTTGTCTTATGTCTGTTTCTGAAGAGCAGTGGGTCTGGCACAGGAGATTAGGTCATGCTAGTTTGAGAAAGATCTCTCAGATTAACAAACTGAATCTTGTCAGAGGACTCCCTAATCTGAAATTCAAATCAGATGCTCTTTGTGAAGCATGTCAGAAGGGCAAGTTCTCCAAACCTGCATTCAAGTCTAAGAATGTTGTTTCTACCTCAAGGCCATTAGAAATCTTGCACATTGATCTGTTTGGACCAGTCAAAACAGCATCTGTCAGAGGAAAGAAATATTGATTAGTCATCGTAGATGATTATAGTCGCTGGACGTGGGTAAAATTCTTGAAACACAAGGATGAGACTCATTCAGTGTTCTTTGATTTCTGCATTCAGATTCAATCTGAAAAAGAGTGTAAAATCATAAAGGTCAGAAGTGATCATGGTGGTGAATTTGAGAACAGATCCTTTGAAGAGTTCTTCAAAGAAAATGGTATTGCCCATGATTTCTCTTGTCCTAGAACTCCACAGCAAAATGGGGTTGTAGAACGAAAGAATAGGACTCTGCAAGAAATGGCCAGAACCATGATCAATGAAACCAATATGGCTAAACATTTCTGGGCAGAAGCAATAAACACTGCATGCTATATTCAGAATAGAATCTCTATCAGACCTATTCTAAATAAGACTCCCTATGAATTGTGGAAGAATAGAAAGCCCAACATTTCATATTTCCATCCTTTTGGATGTGTATGCTTTATTCTGAACACCAAAGATTATCTTGGTAAGTTTGATTCCAAAGCACAGAAATGTTTCCTTCTTGGATATTCTGAACGCTCAAAAGGCTACAGAGTATACAATACTGAAACATTGGTTGTAGAAGAATCAATCAATATCAGGTTTGATGATAAGCTTGGTTCTGAAAAACCAAAGCAGGTTGATAATTTTGCAGGTTATGATATTGACATATCAGAAGTTGTTGAGCCAAGAAGCAACGCATCAGAAGCAGAGCTTCTCAGAAGCAAAGAATCTGAAGATCAAGTATCAGCTTCTCTGGAGGATCTAAGTATTTCTGAAGAACCATCTGTCAGAAGATCATCCAGACTCATCTCTGGTCATTCAGAAGATGTCATTCTTGGAAAGAAGGATGATCCAATCAGAACAAGAGCATTCCTTAAGAACAATGCAGACTGTCAATTAGGTCTTGTATCTTTGATCGAGCCAACTTCTGTTGATCATGCTCTAGAAGATCCAGACTGGATAATTGCTATGCAAGAAGAACTGAATCAGTTTACAAGGAATGATGTTTGGGATCTTGTTCCTAGACCAGATGGATTCAATATAATTGGTACAAAATGGGTCTTCAGAAACAATCTCAGTGAGAAAGGTGAGGTGGTAAGGAACAAAGCCAGATTGGTGGCTCAGGGTTATAGTCAGCAAGAAGGGATTGACTATACAGAAACCTTTGCACCAGTGGCCAGGTTAGAATCTATTCGTCTATTAATTTCTTTTGCCACTCAACATAACATCACTCTCTATCAGATGGATGTTAAGAGTGCCTTCTTAAATGGTTATATAGATGAAGAAGTTTATGTCCATCAACCTCCTGGTTTTGAAGACTCTATGTCTCCGAATCATGTGTTTAAACTAAAGAAATCATTATATGGATTGAAGCAAGCTCCCAGAGCTTGGTATGAACGCTTAAGTTCTTTCCTTCTAGATAATGGTTTCACTAGAGGAAAAGTGGACACTACTCTCTTTTGTAAAACCTTTGAAAAGGATATTTTAATCTGTCAAATATATGTAGATGATATTATTTTTGGAACATCTAATGCTACACTTGGAAAGGAGTTTGCTAAGTCTATGCAGGCTGAGTTTGAAATGAGCATGATGGGAGAACTCAAGTATTTCCTTGGAATACAAATAAATCAAACATCAGAAGGAACGTATGTTCACCAAACCAAGTATGTGAAGGAACTTCTGAAGAAGTTTAATCTTCTGGACTGCAAAGAAGCCAAAACTCCTATGCATCCAACATGCATCCTAGGTAAGGATGAGGTAAGTAAGAAGGTAGATCAGAAGTTATACAGAGGTATGATTGGATCTCTTCTATATTTGACTGCTTCTATACCTGACATTCTGTTCAGTGTTTGTTTGTGTGCTAGATTCCAATCAGATCCTAGAGAATCTCATTTAACTGCTGTTAAGAGAATTCTAAGGTATCTGAAAGGTACTACTAATGTTGGTTTAGTTTACAGAAAATCTAAAGAATACAACTTAGTAGGATTCTGTGATGCTGATTATGCTGGAGACAGAATTGAAAGAAAAAGTACTTCAGGAAGTTGCCAATTTCTTGGAAGTCATTTGATCTCCTGGTACAGCAAGAAGCAAGCAACTATTGCTCTATCAACCACAGAAGCAGAATATGTCGCAGCTGCTGGTTGTAGTACACAGATGCTCTGGATGAAGAGTCAGTTGGAAGATTATCAGATATATGAGAGTAACATTCCTATATTTTGTGATAATACTTCTGCTATATGTTTATCTAAGAATCCTATTCTTCATTCAAAAGCTAAACATATTGAGATTAAACATCATTTCATAAGGGACTATGTTCAGAAGGGTGTTATTTCTTTAAACTTTGTGGATACAGACCATCAATGGGCTGATATCTTTACAAAACCCCTGGCTGAAGATAGGTTTAAATTCATTCTGAAGAACATCAGTATGGATTTATGCCCAGAATGAGAAGATGAGAAGTTCTCATGTATGAGTATCTTCTGAAATGAAAATGGATTATTTTTTTATATCAGAAGTTCTGATTGAAATCTTTTAGAAATTATGATTCGGTTATTACTAACGTTTCATTGTCTAAGTTGATTCAGAACCTCTTGTAAAGCAAAACAGCTGTTACGTTTTATCTCGGGATGGTAAACCTGTCGTTACTATTCATGGATAAACGTGCGTGCAGTTGAAGGGACACCGACCATAGGTAACTGTGCTAGTCACCTCTTTTGTCTTTATTATCTCTCCTCACGTCACGTAACATTAAATGCTTTTCATCATTCGTTTCATTTTATTTTCTTTTTAAATATTCTTTTTGATGATATGACAAAAAGGGGGAGAAAGATAAATGATAAATGATTTGATTAATCTATCAGTTGCTGGGTAAAGCTCCCACACATTCACTAACAAGAACTGCAAGTTCTATATGGTTTAAGTGTTTTGCAGGTACAGAGAAGTGAAGTGAATCTTCAGAAGCAAACACTAGAAGCAAAACCATAAGAAGCGTTATTCTGTAAAAGGAATAAGCTCTTGGAAACTGAAGCAAGCTGAGTGCTGTCAAGCTTCAGAGATCAGAAGCAAGAAAGAAGAATGAATCAGAAGCACTGACAATAGAATTTGAATATCATTGTCTATCCTGTTCTGACAAAATTCTATTTGCTCTGATACATATAATGTTATGGCTCTGATACATTATTTGCTCTGATACATTATTTCAGCCTATATGGCTCTGATACATATAATGTGTTCAAACATACATTTTATGTTCTAACTCGTTCATGCTGACTTTTGTCGTTTAGTTTTTGTTCTGTAACATTTCAGGATGTAGAGATGCTCTGATGATGCTCTGGTACATTCAACAATGTTCTGATACAAATCTAGCATGAAGTGATGATTGGTAGACATTCAAAGTTCTGAAGCTATCCGAGGGAAGCAGAAATCAGAAGATGTGAATGTTCTAAAAGATCCAGAAAACTCAAGTTCTGAAGCTGTCCTGAATGGAAGCAGAAATCAGAAGCTGTGAATGTTCTGAAGATCAAAGAAATTCAAGTTCTGAAGCTGTCCTGAATGGAAGCAGAAGTCAGAAGCTGTGAATGTTCTGAAGATCAAAGAAATTCAAGTTCTGAAGCTGTCCACAATGGAAGCAGGAATCAGAAGCTGTGAGTGTTCTAAGGATCTAAAGAAATTCAAGTTCTGAAGCTGTCCAATGGAAGCAGAAGTCAGAAGCTATGAATTCTCTGAAGGCAGAAGCTTATATGATCGTCTCTACCGAAATAATCAGGGAAGTCTTTTATCAAAGTTCTTCGAGTATTTATTTCAGGGGGAGATTATTTATCTCAGGGGGAGATTGTTAATCTCAGGGGGAGACATATTCATATGCTTATGCTATAGCTGTGTAATTTGTCTTTTGCCGTCTACTCTTTCTGATCGCAAATTCATATCATTTATATATGTTTTTGTCATCATCAAAAAGGGGGAGATTGTTAGAACAAGATTTGTTCTTATCAATTATCTTAGTTTTGATGATAACAATAATATGAATTTTGCTTAAGATAATATGGTACTCTAATCCAATGCAATTTCCCTTTCAGGAAATATATATAAAGAGTACGCATAATTCAGCGCTCAGAAGTTGTGTCTCAAATGGTTCAGCATGCAACATCAGAACATGGTCTGGCAAGACATCAGAAGATGGTCGAAGCAGAATCAGAACATGGGTCTATGGAAGCATCAGAAGAACATGAGATCAGAAGCACTGAAGATCAGAAGATGGTATCACGCTAAGAAGCACTTCAAGATCAGAAGATCAGAAGATGCTATGCACCAAGCTGTTTTGACTCTGATGGTATTCAAACGTCGTATTCACAAACATCAGATCAGAAGGAAGTACACGTGGCAGACTACGCTGACTGACAAAAGGAACGTTAAAGCTACTAAAGGCAACGTCAGTAGACACAGCGTGAACAAGGCTCGAGGTAGTTGACAAAAGCGTATAACATTAAATGCGATGCTGTACGGAACACGCAAAGCATTAAATGCATTCAACGGTCATCTTCTCAACGCCTATAAATATGAAGTTCTGATGAGAAGCAAGGTTAACCAATTCTTAACAACTCTGAACGGAAATAAACTTGCTGAAACGCTATTCAATCAAAGCTCAGAATCTTCATCAAAGCTCACTACATTGTTGTTGTAATATCTTAGTGAGATTAAGCTTAAACGATAAGAGAAATATCACAGTTTGTGATTATAGCTTTTAAGAAGCATTTGTAAACTCTTGAATAGATTACATTAAGTTGTAAGGAACTAGAGTGATCGTGTTGATCAGAATACTCTAGGAAGTCTTAGCAGTTGGCTGAGCAGTTTGTAACTAGAGTGATCAGGTTGATCAGTAGACTCTAGAAAAGTCTTAGGAGTGAACTAAGCCTAGAGTGATCGTGTTGATCAGTAGACTCTAGAAAAGTCTTAGAGGGTATCTAAGCAGTTGTTCCTGGAGTGATCAGTGTGTGATCAGAAGACTCTGGAAGACTTAGTTGCGGACTAAGTGGAAAACCATTGTAATCCGTGCGATTAGTGGATTAAATCCTCAGGTTGAGGTAAATCATCTCTGCGGGGGTGGACTGGAGTAGCTTCGTTAACAGCGAACCAGGATAAAAATAATTGTGCAATTTATTTTTATCGCCCAAGATTTAAAGTCACACTTATTCAATCCCCCCCTTTCTAAGTGTTTTTCTATCCTTCACTTTTGAATTCCTATTTTCAGATTCTCACAACCATTGGGTAGGTGTGCATAATAAAAGCAATCAGGGTCACAACCTGGAAAGAAACCAGCTCGGATTAGCTTTCTTTTGACTTCAAGGAGCGGAGTTGACAATTCTCTCACATCATAGATGTAAACATTGTCTATGATAGCATTAACGGTCTTGTCGTGCTTTGGCAAAGGTGCAGTGATGACATTTGGAGTCTCTGGAGGATCGAATTCAATTTCCCCAGCATCTATCATGTCTTGTATCTTATTTTTCAGGGCCCAACAGTGATCTGCGTCATGTCCTAGATAGTTGGAATGGTATGCACATGTGGCATCGGGGCGATAACTCGGAGAGGAAGTGTTGACATTCTTTGGAGGATCTTTCAATGTGATCAGATTTGCTTTTAACAAGTGCTGAAATGCTTGAGAGATTGGCATATTGATTCTGGTGAAATTTCTTCTTGGTGCATCTGGTCGACGCGTATACTTCGGCGGCTGATCTTTTTGAGGTGCAGATGCGGAGATCAGAACAGCCCCTACAGATTGGTGATGCTCACTCTTGCAACTTTTATGACTGTGCATTGTATTGACTTCATTTCTCCCACTGATGGGCCTCTTTGTAGTACTAGAGGAGGAACCTATTTGAATTTTTCCACTTTGAATACCGCTTTCGACACGCTCTCCAGTTAATATCAGGTCAGTGAAACCTGATGATGAGCTTCCCAGCAAATGACTGTAGAAAGGGCCAGTTAAAGTACCCATGAACATGTCGACCAGCTCGCGATCAGATAAGGGTGGTTGAACCGTTCCAGCCAGATCTCTACACTTTTGTGCATACCCTTTGAAACTTTCTTTTGGTGCCATAGACATGCCCCGTAGTTGAGTATGGGTTGGTGCAAGGTCAGCATTGTATTGATACTGTTTGTAGAAAGCAGCAGCCAAATCTTCCCAGGTGTGAACTTTTGCACTTTCCAGTTGGTAGTACCACTCGAGTTGTGTACCCGACAGACTTTCCTGGAAGAAATGAATCCATAATTTGTTATCTGCTGTATGAGATAGTATCTTCCTCACATAGGACCTCAGATGTAGTTTTGGGCAAGAAACTCCATCATACTTCGCAAAGACAGGAACTTTGAACTTTGGAGGAATAACAATATCTGAGACTAGCCCAAGATCATTGAAGTCTAAACCAGGTATTTTTTGTATCTCCATAGCTTTCATGCGTTCTTCCAACTGCTGGTATTTGTCATCACCCTGTTCGTCTTCGGAATGATAATCTTCTTCATTAGAAGAGAGGGAGGGTTTGGTAGAACCCTGGTTGCTATGATTGTCTTCTCGATCACCTTCACCGACTATTTCAGGGATCGGTGACTTTTTGGACCTTTTGACTGGGATTTTGACCTTCCTTGCAAGGTGACTTAAGCCTACAGATCCTTTGGGCTTCTTTTTCTTCTTGATTATCAGGGCTTTCAGTTCTTGTTGCCCTTTTGCTAACTCCAGAATTGCTATCTGAACTTGTGCGTTTTGTGCTTCGAGATTCTTGACGCTTATTTTGGAATCCATCTCTTCTAACTGAAATAAACAGCGAGGAGATGAGAAACCTGTTATGTGAACCTGTTATGCAATGTTTATGAATGAAATGCATATGCAATGTTTTCAAGGATCTTAGAATTTAGATTTGTCAAAACAAAAGAGAAACAAACATTTATTAGTCAAACAATTTATTTCTTTTTTCTTTTTTTTTTCTTTCTTTTTTCTTTTATTTGCCTCTTTCGGGCTTACAAGATAAAATAAAGGATTCCTCAAGCCTCCCATGGACGCTTTCTTTTTGCACCCAGGAATGTGTTGATCTGCTGTTCTTCCTGGAGTTGTCTGGTGAGCTCCAACACTTTCCTCTCATAATCTTGACAGTGTGCTTTGAAGGTGTCTCTTTCTTCTCTTAGTTGAACCCAAGATTTCTGCAGCTCTTCCAGGTTAGTTGGCATGTCCGAATGTAGAATAACTCGAGGTTTGCCCCCTTCGACTTCTGGCTCAATAGTCACAGGTAGAATAGCGGGATATGGCATGATGAGCTTCTGAGCACGAGCCCACACCCATTTGAGGTAAGGCTCCATGGGAATAGAGTTCCATTGTCCTAAAGTTTTGCTTTCTACTTTGTAGACACTGCCCCACGCATGTATAAACCTCCGTCGATGTCTTTGGGAATCATCTTCGTAGTCGAACACGATGTCACGGATAATCATGTCATGAGGGTCGTTTCTTCGTGCATATCCAAATTGGCGCAAAGCTAAAGAGGGGTTGTAAGTGATGCCTCCCCTGATGCCAAGGAGTGGCACATTAGGGTACTCTCCACAATGGTCAATGATAGTGATGTCTCTTTGAAAGAAGTTGTTCCATCGGATATCTGAAAGAGACAAAGACATAATCCTGCGAGACCATTGCATCCTTTGTTCGTTTCTCAACACTGATCGGGGAAGGTGTAATGTGAACCATCTAGCCAGCAGTGGTACACAGCACATAAGAGTTCCTCGTTTTTTCATGGTACGAGGGTGTAGGGAATGTAGAATGTCTCCCAGCAAGGCAGGTACCGGGTTGCGGGTTAAGAAAAGGTTGATAATGTGTACACTTATGAACTGGTCGGGATTAGGGAATAAAACCAACCCATAAATCAAAAGAGCCACAACTTCTTCAAAAGCTAGGTAACTTCTGTTTTTTAGTAGTAATCGAGCCTTTTCCATTAAGAACTTAGCAAGCAAACCCTTGACTCCACTCTTTGTTTCCCAATTGGACTCGATTTCTGAATTTCGCAAATGTAAGGCAGCAACAATGATTTCAGGTTTTGGAATCTTTTCTAAACCAGTGAAAGGTAATTGATCTCGAACAGGTAACCCAATTAGTTCAGAGAACTCTTCCAAAGTGGGTACTAACTGGTAATCAGGGAATGTAAAACAATGATGTTCGGGATCAAAGAACTGGAACAGGACCCGTATCATGTCTTCTTCAAATTTTGAGGTAACCAAATGGAGTAGGTGACCGTGCTTTTCAGTGAATTGAGCATTTCTGGGAAATTCTGATATTAAGTCCTTAAGTTCAGATGGTACTGTTGAAATGTTCATCCGGACATAATCTCTGGTAGCGGGAGCCATTACCTGTAACAACAGAACAAAGGTAAACTCTTCGATCCTTGAAATGATTAGTGAGAAAATGATATGTTTATGATGCTTATGATGTCATGATGTCAAACATGTGGCACACACAAACAAATCAAATAATAGCCTTAGGTTTAAAGGCTTGCATGAGGTTAATAGGTGATACCCTCCCCACTGAAGTTGAGTTGGTTAAAACCTGTCTTAAAATAGTATTCGGGTTCTATGATCCTTGGAGACAACATCTCAATATGGCGTTCGGACGGCCGATCAAAACATTCCTCGAGGATAACTAACTTCGATCAATTTCAAAGCTAGTCACTTAATAGGCCACAAGTCAAGTTCAACTAAAGGTTCTAAGACAAATTAGTGCTTAATGACATTTCGGAAGCCTAACATACTCCTTGATCGTTTTCAAGGGATATCAGTATAAACCAAAGTGTCGCACTAACGGTGACCACCAGATTAACCGTATCGGTACATGCCGTACAGTTTCCTTAGTCTATTGTCACATACTTAAGGTATCTCGAGATTCGGGTTAGAATCTTTCACACAAGCAAATACCCAAACAAACCTTTGAAAAAATAAAACAATCAAGACAAGCAATTGAAAACATCGAAGTGATCTATACTCTAAGGTAACCCCTTTTGAAAACAGTTTGTTTTTGAAATCCCCAGCACAGTCGCCAGTTCTGTCGCCCTCGGTTTTTTATATATCTCGCGTGAGAGATACAAACCGACTCTTCTTTTGTTTTTGAGTTTTGAAAATCAGAGAGTCGCCACCGACTTTTATTTTATCCAATTAAGGAAAGGTTTATAAAAGAAACAAAAAAAGACCTTTAAGAGATTTTGGGTTCGGGGGTAGGTTATACAAAGGGAAGGTATTAGCACCCCTTTGTATCCATGGTTATCCATGGGCTCTTAATTGCTTAGCTCACTTGTTTGAATCATTTGTCTTGCCTTGAAATGCTTGTATTTGGTTTTAAAATTCATTTTGTAAATTGACTTTGTAATGATCCTTGTGCGGATGTATACAAAGTGTTTATCTTTCGAAAGATGTTTTGAAAAAAAAGCTTTAACTTCGTAATGATCCTTGTTTGGATATATACCAAGTATTGTCTTTTTTGAAAGTTTTATTTTGAAAAACAATGATATATGAGACATTTTGTTGTTTTGATTTGAGCAAGCAATTAGGAGATCTACCTTAAGTTTATAAGGTCCTTTCCTATTTATTTTAGAAAATTCTCCTTTGACCGGATGTAAACAAAAGTTTAGATTTGCATTTGAAACAATAAAATTTGATTTTTTGAAAAGAGTAACAGAGGGATTACCCTAAGAGGTGCAAGTGTGATTGTGTTCTGATTCAAATATTTTTGTCTTTGAAGTTAGTGATCTAACGCTTCGGTTTTTATCTTTGACATACACGCAGTTTTATATGTACAGAATTTAAAGTGCGGGAATGTAAAATGCGGAGAGTAAATCTACGCTATTACATCGATTGTGTGGGAAATGTAAGCTATGCTATTTACATGAATTTGACAACCTATACACTTATCTATGAATTTAAATTGCAATAAGATAAAGGGAGAATATTTTTTGGATTTTTAGATGGTCGATTTTAATTAGAATTAATGCATGATTAATTTAATTAAATGAGAAAAATGAGAAATAAAATTTAAACCTAAAAATTAAGTCTAAAATATGTTCAAAATGTTTGTTAATTAATTTTAAAACAAAACTAATTTTTTGGATTTTTTGAAGTTGTTTTGGAAATTTATTAAGCTAATTAACATATAATTATATAAACAATTATACAAATAATTAAAACTTAAAGAGAAAAATATTCTAAATATGTACAAAATTAGTCTATATTCTATAAACTAAATTTAATAAAAAGAACAAATTTTTTCTGATTTTTTGATAGGTTGAAATAATTAAAAAGCAAATATATAAATATATACTAATTAATTAAACAAAATATTTTAATTATTAAGAAAAATAAAATATTTTTGTGTCAAAAATTAATAGATTATTTTATAAACCTAAAAATATTTTTATTATATTTTTTTGATTTTTAAAACTATTTTAAATTAATTTTGCAAGTTATATTAAATAAAATGGAAAATAAATAATTAATGATCAAGTGTGGTTGGCTGGAGAGTCCATAGTAAGAACTAGCATGTCATAAGCGTTAGATGAGCTGGCAAGTTGATCTGAGGGTGATTAGAATGGAGGCACGTGGTAACAATAGAACCTGCAAAACACTGGATCACAAATTAATTTAAAAAAAACACGCACACACTCTGGCCAATAGGGAGAGGCCACGTCTTCATCTTCAAACTCTCGCCACCACTTTTAACAGCGCTTTTGTAGAAACAACGCTGTAATAAGTGAGTCTCAAACCTGCAAAATAGCGAATAGGGACAAACTCATGCAAAAAAAATTCGCGACCTATGAAATCAACTAGCCTTGATCCACTGAGTTCAAATATGCCATTAGTTTTGTCTAATTTTGCCTCTAGCGAAAAATCCCATTTCAAGCTCATGAAACCCTAAAATGGTATATTCTACAAACGGCCATTAAAACTCAATTAGAGCTCCAGAAACGACCAGAGCTCCAAACTAAACACAAATATATGTCTACATCTTATTAAACATGCATGAATGATCAGATACGAGGTGATTTATGTTTGAACAAACCGTGGCTTGTGTGGCTTGATTTGTGAGGCTTTGATGCTTAAAATTTATTTGGATAGGTTCAGTGAAGGTCAGAGATGATGTTTGAATACTTAGTTTGGATTAAAACTAGCTTGAACTCAAAATTCGAAATTTGAATTTCTTTGAAATTTTCAAGTTGCTACATGTATGATACAAGCATGGATTTGGTTCTGAAATTGTGTGTCTCTTCCTAATGAAGTGTTCTACTTCATTTATAAGCAATGAAGTGCTTAAAATTGAAGTTATCAAGCATTGATTGCTTTTTGAACTTTGAATTTTTTAATATAAAAAATCTTGAATTCTTTGGCCATGGCTTTGAATTTTCTTCAATCTCTTGCTCTAGGCCTGCTATGTACTTCTCTTGCTGCAGAGTTGAATCATTCTTGGTGGCTTTAGCTTAAGAATCAAGCATTGTATCATTATCCTTCACCATTTCTTTTTCAATTTAACTTTAAATGTAATAAAATTAAACCAAAAAAGAAATAAAAATGATATGGGCCTTAAGTTGGTCGTGGGAGGCCCTTAAAATTGTTAGAATCATGTTTGGATCATGGAAACTTGGCCCCTTTTGGAAAAAAAATCATTTTTGATCGATGTTGGTTTCATGCATTTTCCTAAAATATAGCCAACTTCAACAAGGCATAAATCCCTTAATTTTTATCATATGAAGGAGTTCTTGTACTTTTTAGAAACCTCAAGATGTCCTCTACAAGCTACTTTGGAAACTTTTTTTCATTTGGAGAAGTTATCTTGATGTTATGGCCTTTGACAAAAAACCACTTTTTGTTGACTTTGGAAATGACCTGTAATGTCTGAGCTCATATTTTTCAAATGATGAATCCAATGACCATGGGATCAATTGCATTTGAAATATAATTGAATTTCCTTCAAAACAAGCTTTGGTTGGAATTTTTTGAATGAACGAGGAGAGAGTTATGGCTGGTCAAAGTTTAGTTGAGTTTTTAGGAGAAAACCCTAATTTTGAAACTTAGGGTTTTGTTGATTTTTGATCTTTCCTTGATGAATTATGATCAACCAATGATCAAATGATGAATATTTTGACAAAATACGGATGTTGACAAAAAAATTCATTTTTGACTGTCTGTTGACTTTTCGGTCAAACTGGTCGTCTGTTGACTGTTTGAGCTGCTGACTATGCGTCTGAGTGAATTGAAGTTTGAAAATTTGTATGGTGGTACTTTGAGATATATGGAGGTCCATGAAATCCATTTGAGGTCTCAAAAAACTTGTTCTCCTGAAGAAAAAAAACAAAAACCCTAGTTAGGGACTGTTTGTGTAGGAGACAGTTAAGCGTACCTGATTTTTGTGCAGTGCTGAGTCTCTGCTGATCATATGATTATCAGAAGACTTCTAGAACAAAAATCTTGGAATTTTGAAATGCAGAAGATTGATTTGATTGATGGTGCAAAACACGGAGAATCGTGCTGTCAGCGGGTTTGACTGTCAACTGGCTGTCTGGGCATTAACGTAACTGTTAAAGTGAAAATTCAACAGTTAAAGTTAAAGTTAATTTTTTCTTTTTGTTTTTTTGTTATGTTAATGGTGAAGATTTATTTACATGAGTTGTTAGAAAAACACAAACATAATAAATAAATAAAATATATTGTACGCGAACGAAATTACCGATAATAACCTTGAAAAATATTTAATGCGCAGAAAAATAAATATTTACCTAGCAGAAAACACACAAAGTATTATCTGGATAATTAAACTACAGTACGACAGATAGTACGACATTTAATACTGATAGTACAAATATTATATAATATAATGAACAGTACGACAAATAAACGGTACATTATTTGAAAGCAAAAGATACGACAAACTTTAAAAATGACGATTAAAAACCCATGCTATAAATAACAACATATAGATGATCGGGAGTGTAAGCAACTCAGGTCCGCATTTTTCAGGGCTATGTAAACAGAAAAAGGACATGATCACCACCAAGACGGTGATGACCATAAGAAAACACGTATCCATCCACTTCGCCATTTTTGCCGGGGAAGAAGAGAAAATAAATATGAGGTAGAAATTTGAGAGATGAGTTGAAATTCGATGTGAGAATTTATGGAAAAAATGAGAGGTATTTATAGAGTGAAAAGAATGATAGAGACGTTGGGGAATGAAGTGATTCCGTACAAAAAAGGAAAATTTGAGTGGTAGTAGGATTTGAAAGAAAGTGTATGGTAGGGTTTGGAAAGAGAGATGTATAGAATAAAGTTAGGATTTGATTTTGAAAGAAAGAGATTTTAAAAGAAAGGAAAAGATTTTGAAAATAATATAATATAGTACAAAAATTAGTGGGAAACAAAAACTAATAATAATTTTACTCGTTACCAGTACAGTCTGAATCCCTGGACTTTGCGCCTGCAAAAAATTTAATTATGTACCAATTGCGTCAGTACTATTTATCTGCAAATAAATCTCAAATAAACAGCGTGTGTGAAGTGATAAACAGTAATTGGCGTTTGTGTAAGAATAAATTCAACAGCGAACCAAAATACCGTATAAGAAAAATTCTAAAAACCAAGTATTTATAAAATCAGGATATTTATGAAATAAAATCCAAGATTATATGAAACTCCCAATTTTTAGACGGAAATCTGTTGTCTTCTTCTTGAAAAAGATGCGGGCAAATTTTGGGGTATAACAGGAGTACTTTCAGCTTCTTCATCTTCCTCCATTACCTTCTTGCCAGAATGTTTTGATTTTGTCAGAGCATCTTCTCCAGGAGAAGAAGTCTCCTGTTCGACTTGGACATCACCTACTTCAGGTTGGTGAACCCTAGTCGAAGACCCCTTGTTTTGGATGGCGCCATTAGATGTAGAAGGAGGTGAAGGAATCCTAGTGTTCAAAGGAGCATCTTGGTTGGTAGTAGAAGCAGGAGGAGTAGTTGATTTATCCTGTTGTCATACCCCAATTTTTGACCCTAAGATCATGCATCAATTGCATTTTAATCATTAATTAAGAGCACCATTGTGAGGATATATCTTTGATATTGTGATTATCTCTTAGGGGAATCATCTAGAAATTTCTAGCTTTTTATTTGTTTGATACAAACCAAAATCCAAAAATATGTATTTTGTCTCTTTTGTTTATATTTTACAGGTAAAAGATCGGGGAAAAATCAAAACAGTGCAAGAAAACAAATTTTGAAAATTTGAAGGTGGAAATCGATTTACCCATATGGGAAATCGATTTCCTGGGGCGAAATTCAAAAAAAATAAGAGGGAAACATGACATCATTTTGGCACCTTTTTTTCTTTGATCATTTTTGTCATTTTACCAATTTTCCACATCACCAAAATTAATTCCCTTCATTAAACCCACTTTAAACCTTATTTTACCATTTAAATACCAATTAAGCACGAGTTAATTACCAAATGCAAAATGACCAAATTACCACTACTCTTGCTCCAATTCTATAAATAGAGGCCTTGCCTCCCTCATTTCACAAGCTTAGAAAGCCAACAAAACCCTTGCAATTTCTCTCTTCATCCCTACCAAATTCACCAAAGCTCTTTTTCTTTCATAAAGTTTGTGAGTCACATCTTGAACCTCACAAACTTTGAGCTAAACCACCATCCATTTCACTCTTTTTTCTTTAATTGTTGAGAGATCAAGATTTGTGTTGGTGATTCTTGAAGTAGATATAAGTTTTGTTCAAGATTTGGTAACTTTCTTCATCCTTATTCATCCATCATAATGTGATTCTTTTGTGCTTGTGTGTGATGCATCTTTGATGCTATATTGGTCCTATTTGATGGTGAATTGATGGAAAATTCGTGCTCCAATTGATATGTGATCATAAGGTGTTTGTATGTTTGCTTAAGTCAAGTTTTATGCTTCCTAATGCTGATTTTTTGAAAGCTGCGTGCAGGAAATCGATTTCCCTCTGTAGGAAATCGATTTTCCACCTTGTTTTTATGCCAAATTTGAACACTGCACTCAGGAAATCGATTACCTACAGAGGTAAATCGATTTCCAGTGAGGCATAATGTTTTTTTTGCCTTTTTTATGCTTGTTTTGCCTTCCTTCTTCCTCCGCTTCATTAATATCATTGGATCTAGGATGTTGATAGGTTTGAAATGACCAAATCCATAATATTAGATGAATGATATTAATGATAGTGTGAGTTGATTTTACTTTATGCATTTTTATTCTTCTTCTTCTCTTTTTTCCTTTTGATCGATGAAAGTCTTTGATAGCTTGAGAATTCTTATGGATTCTTGGTAAAGACTAGATCGTTACCTATTTTCTTTTCGTGCGGTATTTCTTTCGGAGAGTGATCTACATATCGCTTCTCTCGCATGCATTAGCTCATAAAGTTTTGACCGGCCTCGTTGTAGGGTGATTTCTACATAAATCACTTGGCGATCTGCTTAACATAGCGCAATATTTCGTGTCCCGAATAAAAAAAGATCAAACATGGAAGAGAATTGTACGCGGTTGATTTATGACTTATGGAAGTTTATCGTGTAGTCGCTATGATCTTATCAAGCTTCTGATAAAGTTCCATTGAATTTAAATCCGAGAACATCCTTCACTCACCATCGATCTTTCTTACTAACTTTGATAACATACTTGACAAGTTTCAAGATGGTTATCTTTAACATCTAACAATTGACTTTAATTTTCGCACTTTATTATATTGCTCTTTATTTTTCGCTTTATTGCTTTATTTTATCATTTCATCATGTTTATGTTTCCGCCATTTTCTCTTTGTCCATTTGGACGTTTATATTCCGCTATTTTCTCTTTGTCCATTTGGACGCTATGTTTATGTTTCCGCTATTTTCTTTTTGTCCACTTGGACCATATTTTACTTTTATGCTAAAACACTAATAAACAACAAAAATCTAAAAAAACGCTTAAGCTTCTCTCTTGGACTATTGGTTACTATCCCGAGCATTTTGGAGATATGGACTTGTTGGACTTAGTACCTCTGGACCCTGTTATGATATTGTCACTTTGTTGTTATTATGTCTGTCTGGCGTTGGATTGTTGTCTGTTTGTGTATGCAGGTATTTCCTTGAAAGTCCTTGATGGTTAATTCCAAGGCATTGTGATAATGATTTTACCCGAAAACAGTCGTTACTCTGCCCGATTTTCGTCAGAATTTTAATGTGCTTAATGCAAAGTGGTGCTAAGATAATAAGTTCATCTGGATCCCCAAGTGGTAATGTGTTGATTTGGTATTGATAAGTCCAAAGGATGGGAAATATACCTTGACTCTTAATGTCAAGTGTTGACTTCTTTTTCGGTTAGACCGTTTCTTTCCTTAGCTTTTATTTTACGTATTAGGATAGCCTCTTCATCTCCTCCCCTTCTTAGATTTTCAAAATCTTCTCCCTTTTTCAAAAACCTTCTTATGTTTGTAAAACCTTTTTAAAAACTTTTCTTAAAATATCTTTTGCCCTTAGTGGCTTTTCTTCAAAAAGTTTAGACACGACTAATTGTTGAAACGAGTGGCGATACCCCACGATTTTGAAATTGATTGATATAATGAGATCTTTTCCGCGTGAGAGAGCTAGTGGCATACTCGTTGATTTCTATCTGAGTTGGAGCCCTTCTTTCATTTGCGATGCAAAGAACTTATTTGTTCTCATGCTCAAGATCAATGGCTGAGTATTTCTCTCCGACGACGATAAAGTGTTTATTCGTTTTTTAAACGTTTTCCCTTTTTAAGCGGAACTACATTAGCTATGACTTCTCCATTGCACCGAGGAGGTATGTAGGCACAAGGCTTAATGCTTTGCCGAGCTTATTTTAAAAATAAAACAAACCCCTTTTTTAACGTACGACACAGATTTTCAAAAAGGTTCCTGTGGAGTACCACAGATATGAGGGGTGCTTAAAACCTTCCCCTCATATAATCAACACCCGTACCTCAGATCTCTTTTGTTTTAAAAACAAAACTTTGGGTTTTACGTTCTTTTCCCTTTTCCTTTGGAAACAATAAAGCGCGGTGGCGATTTCAAACGAAATATTGAGTCGAGTCAACTTAATGGCTTCGATCTCAGATTTTCCCCGCTACACTTGTAAATAAAGAAACATTAGATTAAGAAAATGAACGTTCGAGAAAGAAACGAGTTACTGAATAGGAGTTTACCTTTTGATCATCAGGATTAGAGGCATTACTTCCAATATGCTCCAAAATCACAAACCCAGAGGGTGGAGGTTTAACCTCTTGTTGAGGAGGATGGAGGATTTTCACTTCGATATCTTTTTGGTTGGTAGCTTGATACGAGGTATCTCTCGACGCTTTAGTTTTCTTTTGTTTCTTCTTGGTCTTGGAGGGAGTAAGGGGGACATCTTCGACAACATCTTTAGTGATCACTGTTGCAACCTCATTGGGAATTTTCCTTTTCTTTGGTGTTTGAGGGGGCAAACCATTACCCTAAAAAATGCAAGAATCATAGTCAGAATAATGTGAAAAGACAAGAGAGGTTCTTCGAATTAGTACCTTTGAAATCTTCGTCATTCTTTCTGGAGAAACACCCTTTGCAGAAGGAGCCCCTTGACTGGAAGAAGTCGTTGATTTTGAGGCAATAGTCGAACCTGCCTTCACCACATATTTTTCTTTCTCTGTTGTTTTCCTCTATCAAAGTTAGTCAAAATACTAAAAATTGAGAAGCCTCTAAAAGACAATCGAAAGGACCAAGGAATCCTTTGGTTCCACTACTTCACGTGTCGGAGACACAATAGAGACTGCTGATAAGTCATAGTGAATGAAACCTTTGAAACTGTTCAGAGTACACTTAGTCAAAACTACTCTTTTAGCAGGTTTTTGGGAATCATTTTTCAACTCATTAAAAACATTGCCACAAGTGAACCAATTTGGATAGGGTGGAAAGATTGCAATTCAAAGGCTAAGTCATATATATGTTCAGGTTTTATAGAAGAAGGGATCTTTAAACGTGGAAGTTTCTTTGTAAATTTTTCTGTTAAAACATTTGCTGCATTGGCGACGGTTCGACTAAGATCGGTTGGATCATAGAAAGTTTCAAAGAATTTCTGGAAAGTCTGGATTTCCTTGATGTGTGTCTGTTTACCTTTCTGGATGTTTTCCTGCACAAGGGAAAAAGCTTTAGTTAGACGTTCGTTTATCTGAGCAGTATCGAACACGTTGTTCGAATAGAAGTTTGTCCACCAAGTATGAAAACCATTGGTCATAAAGAAGGCAGGTTGATACGGAGTAAGACTAAATTCAACAAAGTTGGCATGGTATTCCTTGTGTTTCACAATGTCTCGAACAAAGTAATCCACTCCTGCAATACAGATCTCACATTTTTGAGTGAAGAGGGTTTTAGGTATGAGTTGGCATAACCCAAACTGTCGAGAGACAAAATTAGGCTGAGAAGCTAACAAGCAAACATAGCTTTTCACTGGTAAAATCCTGGAAACTAGCAGTCTATGAAGAAGGAATGCGCGCCATATATTTTCGACATCAGGGTCTGCATTCTTCACAGCATCCTCAATTGATAAAGTAAACCAGGAGGGACCATGGGTTCGATTAGCAAAAGGAGACATAAAAGGGGTGAAGTTGTGGCGCTTCGAGAACATCAACGTGTATTTGGTGAGGCAGGCCTGAAGGTTTTCAACATCATCGTTGGGGGTTAACTGCAAGAGTCTAGTTCCTTCAATGCTTCAATTTTCTATTTTAGGATCCTTTTCATCAGCTGTTCCAGAGGTTCGAAGGGAAGGTTTGAAAGTGGCATTTAACCACAACTGAAGAAGCCAGTAAGGTCCAGATAAAAGTAGATTGGTGCCAACCTTATACTCTTTAAGTTTAGAAGTAGCATCCCCTAAGCTCTCATATAGGCTAGCTAAAAGTAATTCACTTAAGCACACCTTTCGACCATAGTGTAATTGGTTCGCTAAGGTCAGAAATCTCTTGGCTACTTGCAGAGATTTGCAGCAAAAAATGAACTGGGATAACCATAAAGATAAAAAATCGATGTGTTCGACATCAGAAACCTCTTCTCCATCAACATGATAAAGGTTTATGTAAGTACTAAAAGAAGCATTTTTGACGTTGAAGTCGATAGTGTTTTCAGAATCTAGATAAGGATCGAAAGTCTCTCCAATAGGAGGAAGTCCAGTTATTGCAGCTATATTGAAGAAGGTTGGGGTTATCATTCCACATGGAAGATGAAAAGTATTATAAGTGTTATCCCAGAAATACAAGGATGCCAGCAAAAGGGGTTAGCAATAGCTGAAACCTAATTTTGACATTTGGATTAAGTCAAAAATCCCTAACTCTTTCCAAGCTTGAGCCTTTTTCTTTTCAACCTTAGTGAGCCAAGCTAAGTAAGATTTGTCTAAGGTTGGGCATGATCGGAAAGACCTAAAACTCTCAGTTATGTAATCTAATTGAAAAGCTTATCTCTCTGCCTTAGGAGTTGAAGAAGAATCTTCAGAGGTTTTATCTTTGGAAGATTTTTTGGGCTTCTTAGTAGAATCCTCAATGTTCTCCTTAGGGGGTACAATTTTGTTTGCTATAGGATTTGTGGTATGATAGGTGGGGAAAAATGCTATATACTTATCTAAGTGTCCTGTAGCGATCAAATGGCCAAGAAAACCTAAGGTTTTACCAGAAAGTAGAGAAGGGATTAATATTTGGGAAGCGTAAATGGCTTTCTGTTCCTTAGTGAGTTTGGGAGGTGTGATGAACTCCTGATTTCTAGAGGTGATGATTTTACTGGTTGGTATGCTCTGAGAAGCTGAATCTTTGGATGTTCCAATTTCCTTGGTGTTCTTAGACTTCTATTTGTTAGGAGACATTGTTGCAGATTTGAGGTTTTAATGAAGCTTCCAAGAAGAATTGGGAGTGTGAATCAGAGAGAATATGAAGATTTTTGGGTTTGTGAAAGGATAAAGAGAAAAATGTAAAAGATGAACTTTTATAGTGGACAATGGAAGCATGAGAAGTTACACCTCAAAAGGTTAGTGGGGCACGTGTCAGCATCTTATGAAGAAGTTATTATTTATTTTCTTGGAAGTTGATCCTAATGATGCATAACTGCTGCACACACATCTTGATGAGACGTTTTGGGAAAAGTAGTCATGATTGACTATGACATCATGAATTAAGGGTAAATGAAAGGTTGCTAGTCGAAATCTGACGATTACAAGAAATGTCCATTTCTGCATTGATTCGAAATAGACATTTATTGTGGGCGATTTGTTAGCTGGAGATTTCGACATTTAGTTAAAATTGATTTAAGAAAATCATGTTTCAAAGAATGGTATGAAATATGGCGTTATAAGGCCATTTATGAGTCTATTCTTATAAAAAGTTTGATGCGTCGACGTGGAGTTCAGAGTTAAAAGAATAAGAAATATTTCAAAATGTGTGGAAGAGCGCTTCGACAGTCACGCTGGATAATTTCAAAGCTTCGAGCGGGAAAAGTTTGAAATTCAAACTAATTCGTCTTCTCTAGATGGATGCGTGGAAGCATCATAATCTACGCATTTTTGAAAATGTCGAACGTGGCGTGGTTTTGTAAAAAGACCGTTAGGGTCGAATTAGTATAAATAGGAGTCTTAGATGTTAGGATTGGAGGTGTTCACATTTTATACAAAAATCACTTAAATACTCGAAGTACCAGAGTGAGAGAAAAGAGTTTGCTGATAATGTATGTGTAAGAACACCATCAATTTCATTTGAAGTCATTTTACATTTGTCAATACAAGTTACTTTAATTGCTTTTATATTCTTTCTTGTTTCCAGTCGAACCTTTACATTCCTGTCAAACCTTTTTATTATTGTCCTTTATATTCCTGCAAATATTTAAATCCATTTCCTTTAAGTTCTATTTAGAATTCATAGTTGAACTCTAATATCTTTAGATAATCACAGCCATAGAAAAGTTTTATTACTATTCATAAATCGAAATGATGTTTAACTATGAGTCAAACTGTAAAAACACTAAGACAAATGTCCTAGGATCAATGTAGTCAATCCTGTAAGTTATCATAACATAGAGTTTGGAAGGCTAGCGGTTGTTTGTCAGAAATCACTGGTAAACAATTACCCAGTGTAATTTTGGAAAAAATTCAACAAATACGTGAAGAGGTAATTGATTACCCAACTAAACAGTAGCGTGTTTTTTTTAGTTTTGAAAAGAGTAACCGGTTACCCAATTATGGTAACCGATTACCAAACGAGACAGAGGTGTAGTTTTTGGATTACGAGGAGTCGTAACCGGTTACCCGGTTATGACAATCGGTTACCACCATATTGGGAGTAAATTTTCTAAAACTTTAAAAATCCATATCTTTTGACTCGGGTGTCCGTTTGTTGCACCGTTTGGACCGTTGGAAAGATAAAAATATTTTCTTTAACATGATCATAATTTTGGTATTTGAAAATAACATTTTTCTGTTGGAGACTTATGCCTCGAGTCTTAGAGTTGTACGAAGTGTGACGATTTTATGATGATTAACGATGATGTTGCAGGAATGATGATTTTATAAATTGCAGAATATAATGCAAATGATGTTGTTTTTAGCCTGAAAGGGGCAGATTATTGAGGGCTTTTGCTCTGGAATTGTATAAACATGTTGTTGCATTATCAACGTTGCATGCATTTCATGGTTGAAGGCTTATGCCTTGTTGTTGGCCTGGATTGACAAATTGTTGAGGTCTTATGCCATGTTGCTGAGGGCTCATGCCCTGTTATTGCCCATTATCTAGCACTTGGTGAGGGCTTATGCCCTGTTGGTACCACATGCATAAAGTCAAGTCAGTCCCATAACATGAAGGTGCATGTTTGCATGATGACTTGAGTGTGCTAGTGTTTATCGCCGTGTATTTGAATTCATGACGATGGTATAACTTATTGAAGCATGAATTGTGATAACGTGTATGAGATATTTGTTGCATAAATACTATTATATACCTTATTATATTGTTGTGATATCTCACCCCTTCTGTTTGACTGTTGCCTCTACGTGGGTAACGTGCAGGTGACAAGGATTAGAATTGCTTGAGGTATGGAGTTGCACCTTGTCTTGCGTAGATTGAGTCGGGTCTTGCTCTGATACGTAACACCGGGGATGAACGTTTGTTTGTTTGTTTATTTAGTATTAGTTGTTTTGAAAGATTGTGAGAGCATTAACTCTCTTTTAATTTTTTTAATTTTGGTTGATGAATTGTTGGAGACGATGACTATTATATTTTAATTTTTTTCCGTTGCATTAATAAAGCGAAGTTGAACACTATAAAGATTATGTTGTCGGTTCATCCGATAAATGTGTTATGTATCCACGTATGCATGTTTGAGCAGATTTTTATGAGATGGTGAAGTGTAGCATCCTAATTGTTGTGTTTTATTTTGAAATTAATTTACTCTTATTTATTAATTTATCAATGGGGAACTAGGGTGTTATAGTAAGAAGTATCCTCAACCGTAACTAAGAGAAAATTTGAGGACAAAATTGTAATTAAGGGGGGAGAATGTAATATCCCGATCCACTAATTTCTTGAAATTACACTAATACTTGTGTTAAAGTAAAATTTGTGTAATTAGTGATCAAAATTAGGGGATAAGTGGTGAGTTAGTAAGACAAAGGCTTGTTGGTCTTTTGAAGGATAAGTCAAGGGTGATTTATACTTTTTTCAATTGGACTATTTTGACCCAATGACTAGCCTTTCTAATTCACTTTCTCATTCATTCTCACACTTAAAATTCAGAAAAATAGTAAGAGGAGAGAATAAGGGGAAAACCAAGGAGGAGGAAGGGAGGAGAAGTTCAAGCTTCCTCTTGCATGCATCATCATCATCATCATCATCATCATCTCAACCTCTACCTTCCTCTAATTTCATCTACAACACTCTAAGGTGGATTCCTAGGTAGTATCCTTAGGGTAGAATTTTAGGGTTTTATGATAAGGGTATTTAGGGTTCTTGTGAATGGACTCTATGTTCTTATGTTGAACTTGATGAATTGTGTTTATCTTAAGGTTAACAGTGATAAATGTGTTGCAGGTTGTTGTGAATCATGAAGATAATTGATCCTTGATTACATGAGTGTACTTGCTGATTTTTCTACGTTGTTTTACTTATAAATGATGTTAAGAATGGTCATGTTATGTTTGGGAAAGTTTTGATTGAGTATAGGATGTGTTAGAAATGGTTTGATGCAGGAAATGTGTTAGATTCTGGTTCAGTGAGAAATCGATTCCAGTGATGAAGCAATCGATTGCACTGTGAAAATTTGTCATTCTTTCCATTATGTTTAGTGTGCAATCAATTGGAGGACTGTGCAAATCGATTTGCACCTGACTGAAATGACCCTTTACTGTTTCTACTATAACTTGAGCTTCATAACTTGGATTGTGACGCGGTCTGAGGCATTGAAAAGATAATGTTAAGGGCTAAGAGATGCCTAAACTTCCACAACTATAGTACACTCTTAAGTAATACTAAAATCCATGTGTATGCCCATGTATCTTGATTAATAAAAGGTAATACTTGGAAAATCGTTTTGTTAATCATTCTAAAGGCCTTTGTGTCCAAGTATTCCTTCAAGTAGGTTGTAGGCATCATAGAATGAGTGCTGATGGGAGTTAAATATTGAGAAGCTAGCTACGTGCACTAAAATAAATTGAGGTATTGTAGCTTGTGAAGTTAAGTATGTGAACCAAGAGACGAGAAGGTCTCATAACTTGGTGTAACTTGTGTATACCGATTAATAAACGTGACTTTGGTAAGGTAAGCCTTAGGATACATAAGTTAGAGTAATGACTGGAAGTTGGCCCGCTATTTCCCTTTTCCTAAAGCAGCTACTTCTGAAGTTCTATAATTTAATGGTGCAGTAAGTGTGGAACGAGGGGTGAGAGAACAAACAAGAGGATAGTAACTGCTCACTGATCCTTGTTGATCCGAGATAGTGAGATAAGCTACGTATATGTTGGCTATTTCTTGAGGATTAATTTCCAAGAATGCCCCTTTGCCACATATATTGCAAGTTATTTCTCGAGCATGAGTCTCAGGAATGGATAGAGCTGCGTAGTTCAAGACCTACTCTTCGGGGATGAACTCCCGGAGATATGTGTCATTACCTTTTCCTTTTTCGTCTCCCTTACGGGTGAATGTCAATGTGAGACTCGGGCCCTGGGATATTGGAGGAGTTGGATCATAGTGTTGATTCAATGTTGATTCTATGATTCTCTATCGTCCATACTCGTTACTTACCAGGTAGATTTAAAGGGTGTGATTTGGGAGTTGTTTTCGAGAGTAGATAGGCAGGTAAACTTGGAAGACCCGACCTTGAGCGTAGTCTCCGAGAGAAGACTGATAGGTAAACCTGAAAGACCTATTCTAGAGGAAACATATACCTAATATCAAGTTGTGTGATATGTGTTTAAAGTATCCAATTGGGTGGTCAAGGGACACTCAGTCGTGATGCTACGAGTTGTTAGGTTTTCCTATACTGGATAGTACGGAAACCTTAGGATCAATGATGGATCAGTAGATGATGCATGTACCTTGTAGAGCTGAGAGGACCCATAAGATAGGGGAACTCATTGAGACTTAGTAATTTCACCCCATTCATCTTATTATTTTTCAGGTACCATGCAAGATTGAGGTTTTGCTAGCAATTTGGACTATGAGCTATTCGATTGAATGTTGTGAAGACGTACCTGATCTTTTCTTCTGTTGTGTATCATTATTTTGTAGACATACTTATTGTATTCATTTTCAATGTACTCTTTGAAATGTATACAGTTTATGTTATCATTTGTGACTTTTGTATGTACTCAGTACCAGTTATTAATATTTTATTGATATGATTCTAGATGCATATAGGTAGAATATTACAGAATTAGTTAGGGTTCGTATTTTAGCAAATAACTTAGCTCATTATAAAGAGAATATCAAAGTGGAAGAGTGGTCTGTTATTGAATTTTATTTCTGGAGCCCTTTCATGGCTTATTTCCCTCTCCTTAGAAACTAGAGCTACTGCGTATTATCTCTATCCTCCAATGGTCACTCCTTTTTTAGTGGCAAACCGAACTATTGTCTCAATATCAATGAATGGTTGACTAGACCCATACTTGATATGTGTTAGGTCTCTAAACCATACATTACCAACATCCATTCCTTTTGTTGTTCATCAATGTAAGTCTTTCTCATGTGATTATGTTGGATCGTTTGATAAGGATAAGGTATATTTTTTTAATAAGCAATTGATTGAAAAGCTCGCACTAGGGGTGCAACCCTTACAAAAAAAACACCAAGCACTATAGACTGCATGTGTCGGATAAAGGAAGTTTAAACCATTCATAATAGGTTGGTCTAAACTTAGTATATCCACTATACATCCATCTCCAAGAAAGAAAAACAATGTTAGAACAAATAACATCAAAACAAAACTCCTCCCCCTTGAAGATAATAGCATTCCTCATAAGCCAAATGCTCCAAATAGTAGCCACCCAAACAAAATTGATTAAAATTCTTCGCTTGCTACATTTCACCTTTTCTTGAATAACATCGAAACAAATTATCTCCTCCACATTAATCGCCTCCGAAATTCCGAGCCAAATAAAAACGTGTTTCCAAATTATTTTCGCCTCTTGACAAGTGAAAAAAAGATGGGAGGATGATTCAAAGGAAGAACCACACATCACACAATCCGGGCTCGATACATTAGCAACACCTCTTTTCAATAATTGATCTATAGTAGGAAGTCGATCAATAAAGAATCTCCAAGCAAAGACCTTAATCTTGGGCGGTAGATTTAGCTCCCACATCACTTTCAAAGAATTAATCAAATGATAATCCCATGCAAAAGATTTGGCGCTATCAATCACGTGAGTGATACTCGCAACGGTGAAATCCTTATCCTCGTCTAAAGACCAAGAAAAAGTGTCACAACCATTCTCACTAGGAGTGAATCCCCGTAAACGGTCACAAAACCGAGTCCAATTTGGACTGGCTGCTGCCGCGGCAGTATTGGGGAAACCGTGAGAAGAACCGGCTGAAAAAAGGCCTCCAAAATCCCACCTATCCGAACCTCCAATCCGCACTAACACCTCCGCCACCGTACAGTTCTTCCAATTTGACAATTCATACAAGTCCGGGAATTCCGTGCAAAGTGGTTGTTCTCCCAACCATTTATTGAGCCAAAAAAGAACATCCATCCCATTTTTGCAAGAACAATTGAAACATCCGGAGAAGGTATATATGTGTACTTTGTAGAGGAAATCGGTTTATAGGGTCTTAAAGTATTGTGAAATGAAGAGTTGTTTTATTCCCCAAAGTATATCGGTTCATCTAAGGGTAAGTAAATTTTTTATGTTCTCTCTTTTGTCTTCCTCTTATTATAGATTTGCTTGCATTGTTTGGTAGATGATTTTGTTATTTGACACCATTTATTTTGAGTGTCAACGTTGTTTGTGACACATATTAAAATTTTCAATAAAATTATTCTTAATATTAGATTTCTTTGTTGTTTGTTGTTAGTGTAGTTGACTCTTTCAGTTGCACAATATTTTAAAAGTATGAATGTTATATAAAATAAATATACTTGAATTCAACGCTTATCTTTTGATTTAATATGTGGGCAGAAATATAAATTTCACCCACCAAATATTACATAAAAAAGAGACTAAATTTTCGTGCCATTCAGGTTCCCTTCCATCCAGTTAACCAACATCTGAAGTGCTGCTTTTGGTTGATCCATAGGAACCAAATGTCCAGCATCATTCACCTATTACACAACACATAAATATCACTAACCAAAAATGGAATCAACAATGTCACACTCAAGAAAAATGTCCTTATAGTTCTTAATACTAACCTTTAGAAAAGAGAGAGGTCCATAACTATTCAACAATCCTGCTTGTGTACCATCAACCAAAAATTGAGCTGTTTTCGATGCAGCAAACTGTTTTTGACCTGACCACTCCATGGCATGAACCCAATTTGAATTCCCTGCCATATGATAGCAAATTAGCATAACAATGTATGACATATATAAAATGTACTATAATGCTATGATATATCACTCACCAAGCCAATTGCAAATAAGATCAAATTCGCCAACATATATAAGAACTTTAATTCCATCCTCAAGAAGTGCTGGAATATCTACGTCATAGTTTAACATCGAATCTTGATTCAATGCACTATGCACTGCATTACTGCATGAAACAAACTCTATGTCCCCGACACCTAACGCATCCCTAACTGTCTTCTTATTAAAAAGTGTCTCCAGATTTGAGAAATCATAGCACAATTCTCCTTCACATTGCTTTCTGATGTCATAGTACTGAAATTTACGTTATACCAATTTTGTTAAAGTATAACTTGAGTTTTACGATATAACTTGAATTTTGTTCGGTTATGATTACTTACGTTAATGTTGCCAGCAATGGAAAGAATGCTGGAAAATATCTGCTGACATTGATCTAAGGCTGTAATGCAACTATCTCCTCCACCTTCACTCTCTGACAAATCAAACACAAACTATAACAAATTAATATCATAGAGAAACAATATATATATTCCAGTTTACTTTTTGTGCTAAGAGTGTAAAGAATCTTGTACCGCAAGTTTTTGTGGCATCCACACAAGATGGGACTAACTGGTCGATTTCAGCTTGATCTTCCTTTGTAATCAATTTGTTATCAACTGCAAATTGAGTGTATGCTTGATACTGAATTCTTGGATTCGTCAATCCATTACCAATAGCAATACCCTGATATTGTATAAGAACCAAAACATCAAAACGTTTATTTAAGGCATTAGAAGTTTATAATTTGTGTTCATAAATTCATAATATATTATTAGGATATTGTAAGAGACCTTGAAGTTTATAGCGATTCCTTCTTTGTTTTTGTTTCCTTTTTGAACCCGGGATGCAAGAGCTGGAATATAGTGTCCAGCATATGATTCTCCGGTAATGTAAAAGTCATTCTTAACCAATTCAGGATGTTCCTTGAAAAATGCCTGCAATAATTTGAAAAAAAAAAAAACTCAAGTTGATCTCATGATTAATACACATTAATGCTTCTAAATTACTTACAAGAAAAAATATATTTGCTATACCTGCAAGAAGGCGTACAAATCATTGCTAACACCAGTTTCATCAGTAGGAATATCATTTTCATCTGAGCTGTAACTGAAACCTGTCCCAATGGGTTGGTCAACAAAAATAATATTTGATCCCTACAATATCAGAAAACACGTTAGTCAATAAAAAAACACATTTGGTGTAACAGCTTGATTCTACTTGTTAACCAATGTTTTTAGTTTTGGTATGACTAAATATAAATGTCTCTAGAAACAACATAATAAATGTTATAATTACCTTGTCCCAGCCATAATCATTCCATGAAAGAGACAAATCATTGTTGATTTTAAAAGGACCATTCTCATAAAACAAAGCTAATTCACCGGCACAACCCGGACCTCCTGTCAACCATATCACAACTGGTGCATCCTTAGCACCACTTCTTGATTCAAAGAAAAAATAGAACATCCTACAATTCGGCGAAGACGCAAAAATTACACCATATTTGTATATCACAATCAAAATATATATGTTTAATAATACTACCTTGCAGATTTGGAACGAGGAAGCGAATAGTATCCAGCATGGTGACCGAGATCTTCAACTGAAGTTCCATTAGAACTAGCTAGAAACGAAAACGACTTCTCTACGATTTTTCCTGGGACGAAATCATCGATAGAGTATTCACCATGAATATTAGCTGAATGCTTTGGGAATAGGTTGAAGCTTCTTATAAGCTGTTCCGCTCGTTGATTTGACGAAAATTTTGTTGTTGATGGAAAAGGGTGTTGAAGTGTGATGCGAGAAGTTGCACATGATAAAGAAAATGAAATGAAGAACAAGAAAAGAGACAGACAGGTTTTGGAGAATCCCATGTTGTTTGAAAATTGTTTGTGGAAAAAATGAGGCAATGATAGTGATTTTATAGTAGAGTTTTGAAACGGTTAATTTAGTTTTATTACAATTATAAAATTGTAAATTTGGATCGATAATATTTAATTTGAATCTTTTTTTTTTGCTTTATAGCACCGGTTTAGTCCGGTTCGGGGGCGAGTTCTGGCATCAAGTGGTTCCATCCCCCTCCCGATCGCAGTTGCGGGGGATCGAACCGTAGTTCTCCCTACCAAGTCCAGCGCCAATCACCACTGGACCAACTAACGATTGGTTATTTAATTTGAATTTAGTTTTAGTATAGTATTCAACAATAGTTGACTATTGACTCCTAATTCCAGATTATTACTCACTCATTTACCAACTATACTCTTCTATAAATATATAAAAAGTATCATAAATTGATATATGAACCAAGAACATCCATTTTTTAACTACTGAATTAGTAAATATTTTCATAAATTATATTTTCTAATATAATATGATTTTATCCCATATCACAGTTCATTTTTTAGATATATTAAATAATTAATATATGCAATTTATATATAATTCAAATCCTTCAATTACTAATTATATCATATTTTGTATCAATCTAGATAATATATCATGAGTTAATCCTAATATATATCATAATATGTATTTTTTGAGTGAATTCCTATTCGAAATAAATATCCTATAATTTATTTATTTTTATAAAGTATGATATAAATAAACAAAAATTAAAAAACAAATACAAATAATAATAAATAATTTATTAAAATTAAATATTTTAAATTAAAAATTAAAATTAAAATGTAAAAAATAATGATATTTATTAAAAAATAAAAAATAATTTTATGAAAATAGTAGTTTGGCCATTTATATAAAATATATATCATTTCTCTATATAACATATTTTGACATAATAGAAGTACTTATTTATTCATGAATTTCTTAAAATAAATTGAAATTTATATAAAAAATTTCTAAACATGTTTTATAATTTTTACTATTTATCAAACAGACTATATATTATTTTAAGAAATAATTGTCCTTTAAAAAAAAGTTTTTTTTACCATTACTGTGACATTCAATTTTCAAATTTCTTTGTTGTTATCTAGAAAATCTGGTATTGATAACGAATTTTACCTTAACATGGTGGAGCATTCAATTTTACTGTAATTAATTGAAAGATATTTATAGTATCGATCATAATGGATATTAAAATGCTAATAATGTCAATAAAGAAATTCGAATTAAATTTTATAGAAAGAATTTATATTTATAACTATCTTAATTTCTGAATTTACCGAACTTGATTATCAGATTCATGAATTACAAATACAAAACATATAAGTATAAGTGATTCATGTATTCAGTGTTATGCATATGGTCACTGTAAAAAAAATTCATGTTCAATTCATCACAACTAACCATAATAGTAATTATTTTAAGAGAAAAGAAATCCATAGTGTAAAATAGTTTTACACTTTCAACCAATTATAATTATGTATTTAATTACACTCTACTTTTATTTTAAAAAACTTTTAATAACATGACATTTTGTTGATTTTTTATTGATTGAATGTGTAAAATAATTTTACCGAGACAGTGTATGAATATTATTCTTTTATTTTAAATATAAGCAAAACAATAGTTAAGTAACTCAAGATCAAACAATTACGACCAATTACCAATCGTTTAGTTGATTTAGTGGTGATTGACGTTGGATTTGGTAGGGAGAACCACGGTTTGATTCCCGCAGCTACGATCGAGAAGGAGTTAGAACCACATGATGTCAGAACTGACCCCCAAACCGGACTAAACCGGTGGTGATAAAAAAAAAACAATTAGACCAATTCTATAAAATAATTTGCACACTTTTAGTATACCTATAATAATAGAAATATTCTCTCGTTGGTAAATTATAGAAAAACAATTTTTTTACACTTATTAAGAAAATCAAAACATAACTAATTTGAAGTTTTTTTTTTTTATGTTTTTTTTAAGCCTCTTAATTTCTATATTTATTAATTTTGATTTTCACATTCATTGATGTTAGAGTTAAGAGTCGTTCTTTAGAGTGAACACCCATTTTAATTCATCACTAAAATTACACAATTCAAATTAGTTATTTATACAAAAAACTGATTTAATCATTTACAAAATTTAATCGGACCGTATTACTCTTTCTGTTAATATTTTTTTAAATCGGATTTTTTTCATACTTTTAAATCGTGACTGGACTGCCACGTTGGTTTTGGCTTTTATTTTTTATTTTTGATTTTTTAAATACTAAATTTATTTTTAATTATAATTTCATTTTTAAACAATTCTGAATTAATAATATCAAAAAAGTCAAAATTGTTTTTTATATGAAATTGAACTCAGGACCTTTAACATCTGAATTTCAAACAAAAAATTATAAAATTTGTATCATTGGGGTCTCGAACCCATGTCCGTTCAAATTAAATGATAGTTTACAATTAGACAAATCAATTTCTATTGTTAATATTCTTAATAATGAATATTTAAGTAAATAATTCAGAACAAATATTGACTTATTTCAAATAACAAACAAATAAATATTTACAGATTTAAAATAATACAAAAATTTAAAAATAAAATAAATAAAATATAAATCCTAAATATAATTAATCAAATAAAAATAAATTAATTAATATTTAATTGAATTACTATCAAACTAATTGATCATTATTTAGTTTGAATTAACTAAATAATTTTAAAAATTAATTGATTATTTAATTTAAATTGATTTAATATTTTTAACAATTAATTGAATTACTATTAAATTAATTAATTATTATTTAATTTGAATTAGTTTGAAATAAATAAATATTTATTTGAGTGTATTTCAATTATATATAATTTAATTTATTTTTAATTGATTAAATATATTGAGGATTTACATTTTATTAATTTTATTTTTAAATTTGTGTATTATTTGAAATTAGTAAATATTTATTTGTGTGTTATTTGAAATAAGTAAATGTTTGTTCTAAATTATTAAGTTAAGTATTTATCATTAAGAATATTAACAATAGAAATTGATTTGTCTAGTTGTAAAGTGATTATCATTTATCAGTCCTATTTTTTTAAAGCATTGAAATATTGTTGAAAGAATATGTTAGAGAGAGAATCTCTACCTTCTCTTTAACTTGTTCTTTCTCTACGGGCTTCACAATGGGTACGCTGCAACGTTCTCATGATGGGTGGACTAAGGTGGATCGGAGAAATGGTAGATCGAGGATAGAGGAGAAATGGGATGTGGCCGAAGGAGGCGGGAAAGGCAGGATCTACTTTCTATGTCACTAACTTTGGAAATAATTGGAACGCTAGGGACTTGTTGTTTGAATTTAATGAGCTAGGGGATGTCGATGAAGTTGTTATTCCTCCAAGGAAGGACAAGAGAGGGAGTCGTTATGGCTTTGTCCGTTTCCATAACGTCGCGGATGAGAATCTTATGGCTATTAAACTGGATAGCTTGTTGCTTGAAGGAAGGAAGCTTTTCGCGAATATTCCGAGATTTCAGAGACAAGTGAAGGCTCATACCCAACAGCCATGGAAGAAGGAAGATTTTGGTAAGGTGGTTTCAAGTGAAGAGAAGGGAGGGAGATTTCAAGGCCAAAGTTCTAAGGCCTGGGTGGACAGACGCTCCTTTGTAGATGTCATCCATAACCGGAAAGCTCATGTTATCGAATGCTCCTGTGGAGTCAAACAGGTGGATAGAATAGTGTTCTTCTCCATGGAGAAGGAGAAGCTTAACAGGTACAGACAGGCATTTACAGGGATCATCAAAGCTCCTGAGATGGCCATGGAACTTAAGCATCTATTCCATGAAGAAGGCTTATTCTCTATCAGATTAACCCTAATGGGCCCTAATTTATGTATCCTAGAAGACTTAGTGTGTGGAGAGGTGGAGATTTTCATTGAAGAATGAAGAGGGCAGTGGGAGCAATGGTTCAACTCTATTAGACCATGGGTTCCTACTGGTGTAGATTGTGATAGATTTATTTGGTTGAGAATCACGGGTATTCCTTGCCATGCGTGGGGAGAAAGTTTCTTCAAAATGCTAGCGGAAACCAGAGGCTCTTTCATCAAATGTGATGAGCAAACTGTTGCAAGGATTAGGATGGATGAAGCGCGTATGTGTATAAAATCCGGGTGGAAAGAGGTGATCAATGTAACAGTCAATACAATCATAGATGGAGTGTCTTACCATATTGGCATGAGAGAAGATACTTCTTTGTTTAAGGAAAAGCCAACGTTTTGTAGAAGTGTGGATGAAGATGACTCTGCATCTTACGATTCTCCGTCGGGAATCTATTTCGACGATGTCAAATCCGGCGACGATATTATCGAGGAAGAAGATCATAGAGAGGTTCCAAGGCATGTGAAAAGGACAACTCATGAGGTGCAAGACAGGGAGGAGGATGTTTCTAAATCAGGTAGCATAGATGTCAGGCTAACTCTTTCACAAATCAAGGAGAACCATTTGGCCAAAAGCAAAAAGGTGGTTTTTGACTTTCATGGAAAAGATGGCGTGTCTAGTGCAATAAATACAGATGATAAGGCATTTAATTCTATTTAGGAGAACTTATGCAACATTGATGGAAATAAAGTACGTGACTCAGCAGAGAGAGACTTCCATATTGTCAATGTCAATGCTGGTGGGTTCGCAGATAGGCAAATTCCTTTAACGAATAATGATGGGCTTTTGGAGAGTGGGTTGGGGGAGATATGCCCAATTTTGTTTGACAAGGAATGTAGGAGATTTTCAGTAAAAGAATCATCTTTAATCGCGGTCAAAAAGAAAAAACACAGACCTGCCCGTGACCTGGGGAAAAACGTGGAGATTGCTTCATCCTACTTCGCCTGCATAGCTCCAAGGAATGGATCCAGATCAAAGTCAGGTTCGGTTCAACCGAAAGTTGCGGTTTCGGAAGGATATTTCATATCAAACAATGAGTTCTTACCCTGCACCTCTGTTTCTACTTCAGATATCCGTTGTTACAATAATAGAACGTCGCTCAATGCTAATTCTGGTGCGGGAAAGAAGTTGTGGAGATCTATTTCTAAACTAGGGGTTACTGGTGTCATCGATGATAGTATGAGTGTTAAATTATTGGAGGTTTTAGAGCTGAAGGACAAGAAGGGGCTGGAAGATAAGAAGATGGTTCCAAATTTGTTATCATGAATTTAATTTCATATAACATTAGAGGAGGGGGATCTTCTTCCAAAAGGAAGAGAATTAGATATTTGATTCAATCTCATAAAATTGAAGTGTGTTTTATACAAGAAACTAAAATTTCTTGTTTTAACGATATCCTTGCGTGTTCTTTTTGGGGGAGTAAGGAGGTGGAGTGGATGGCGTGCAACTCATTGAGAGCGTCGGGCGGGATGGTTATTCTTTGGAGGAGAGGATCTTTGTCCCTTAATTACAGTTTCATCGGGAAAGGGTATGTCGGTATCAACATTAATTGGGGAGGCGCTAGCTACAATCTCGTGAATGTGTATGCTCCTTGTAGTGTGATGGAAAGAAGGTTATTGTGGAGCTCTTTATTAGATAGGAAGAGGAAGACTGGTATAGAGGAGTGGTGTGTTGTTGGGGATTTCAATGAAGTTTCTTGTAGGGAAGAAATAATAGGGGAAGGTCATTATCACAATAGTAGAAGAATGATGGAGTTTTGTGGTTTCATTGGAAGCATGGGGCTGTTTGATATTCCTTGTTTGGGCGGAAAATTTACTGGATTCAAAGATAATTAATGGGAAGGCTATGAGTAGGTTGGATAGGTTCTTGATATTTAGGAAGATGTTAGATGATTGGCGTGTGGTGGACCAAAGAATTGAGCATAGAGACATTTCGGACCATGCCCCAATTCGTTTGAACATTGGTTTGGTTGATTGAGGCCCGAAACCCTTTAAGTTCAACAATGCGTGGTTTAAACATGAAGGCTTTGAAACCTTTATAAATGAGTAAAGGGGGAAGTTGAATGTTACGGGCCCGTAGGGGAGATTACATATTGTACGAGAAACTTAGAAGTTTGAAGAATCGTCTAAGAGATTGGAATAGAGAGGTGTTTGGGTGGATTTATTTGAAAGTCAAAGAGGAGGTGGAGAATATCAATGAATTGTATAATTTGTTGGTGGAAAATATTGGTGGGAATGTAGAATCCTTGGTTCAAAGTAGAAGGGAGGCAACGAAGGAGATTTGGAATCGTTTAAATGCGAAAGAGTGTATGCTTAGATTAAAATCTAGGCAACTTTGGATGAAAGAGGGAGACAAGAATTCTAGTTTTTTTCACAACTCAATTAAGAATAGACAAAGAAGGAATGCCATCACTTCTTTGGAGGGATTAAATGGTAGGGTGGAGGGTGTTGCAAACATCAAGAAGGAGGTAGTCAATTATTTCCAAGAATTTTACAAGGAGGAGGATTTTGAAAGACCCATTACAAAAGGTTTAGATTTTACGTGTTTGAGTGTTAGTGAATCCGGTCGGTTGGAGAGTCCTTTTTCGGAAGAGGAGGTGAGAGATTCTGTGTGGTCTTGTGATGGCAACAAAAGTCTCGGGCCGGATGGATTTTCGCTAGATAATTTCAAAAACAATTGGGAGGTGGTTAAAGAAGACGTTGTTAGACTTGTTGTGGATTTTCATGAGAAGGCAGGGCTTACGAAAGCTTGTACTTCATCTTTCATTATCCTTATCCCTAAAGTGAAAAATCCCCAATCGTTGACCGAATATAGGCCAATATGTCTCGTGGGAAGTTTGTATAAGATTGTTGCAAAACTATTGGCGGCTAGGTTGAGGAGTGTTATTGGGAAGCTTGTCTCGACAAATCAAACGGCCTTTGTCCCGGGTAGATGCATTTCGGATGGTGTTCTTGTAGTTAATGAAGTGTTGGACCTTGCTAGAAGAGATAAAAGAAGTTGTGTGGTGTTGAAAGTTGATTTTGAAAAGGCGTATGATCGAGTAGGTTGGAATTTTGTTAGACATGTCTTAGTTCGTATGGGTTTTGGTGTTAGATGGATGAGATGGATGGAATGTTGTATATTTCAAAATAGTATGTTCGTCCTTATCAATGGTAGTACTTCAAAGGATTTCAAGGTTGAGAAAGGTTTTCGTCAAGGAGACCCATTGTCTCCTTTCCTATTTGTTTTAGTCATGGAGGTTCTTACGGCTTTAATGCGGAAAGCTAAAAACATAGGCGAATTTCGGGGGTTTAAGTTCAATGATAGTGAGGAGGTTGATATGCTTCAATTTATGGATGACACAATCATTATATTGGAGGGAGACACTTCAAACGTTTGGAGTATGAAAACTATACTTAGGGGATTTGAATTAATTTCGAGGTTGAGAATAAATTTTCACAAAAGCAATCTATACGGGATAAATGTTGGAGATTGGTTCTTAGAGGCGTCATCTTCTTTTCTTTCTTGCAAAGTGGGTAATCTCCCGTTTAAATATCTTGGCGTCAAAGTGGGTAGCAACCATAGGAATCTTTAATTGTGGAAAGATTTAATTTCGATGTTGAGGAAGCGGCTGGCTGTGTGGAGAGGAGCCAATCTCAACACATAGCAGGTCGTATGGTGTTGATTAATTCAGTGCTTAACGCTATCCCTATTTGTTCGTTATCCTTCTATAAGGCCCCGGTGAAAGTGCTTAATGATCGATTCATTGGGTGTCTTAGGATGTCATTTGTAAACCTCGAGAGGAAGGAGGTTTAGGAGTAAAAAATGTGGAAATCATGAACGCGATGTTAATTTCCAAATGGAAGTGGAGGATCTTGTCGGATGACGAAGCGGTTTGGCGAGGCATTCTTAAAGCTAGATATGGTAACTTAAAATTAAAGGTCTTAGTTGGGGATATTTCACTCGTGGGAAAGAAAGATTATTTTTGGTGGAGAGACCTTCTGATTTCCGATAACTACACTTTCTTGCACGAGAATCACTTCGCGGGGGCTGTTGACTTCTGTGTAGGTAATGGGGAAAACATACCATTCTGGTATGCTTGCTGGACGGGCCAGCAGCCCCTCATGGAGGCATTTCCAGAAATTTTCCAACATACGGTTAACCATCTGATGTCAGTAGCTGAAGCGGGGTCGTACACTATTGAAGGATGGAAGTGGGATATACAATCTTTGGCTTCAAGTAATAGTGATGTTCCGTTATCTCTTTTGGAGGATCTTATAACAGTGCTATAGCCGTTCCTGCTGTCCCAATCCACAGTAGATTCGTTTCAGTGGCGAGGGAATTCAGACGGAGTGTTCTTCATCCAATCGTGCTACAACAGATTTAAAATCAACCTCTCTGGGCCTCCTCTTCAGTAGCCTTTGGTCAGTGCCATCAACACCATATGGAAGGTAAAAGTCCCTCCAAAAATTTTGTTTTTTGGTTGGCGTTTTTTGCATAACAGAGTAGCCACCAAAGATCAATTGTTCAAGAGGGGAATTTTGAAGGAACATAATGACTTGCTTTGTGTTATGTGTATGACGGAGGTCGAATCCTTATCTCATCTTTTTCGGGATTGCGAGGTTACCGCGCGTATTTGGAAAAAGGTTTTTGAGTGGGTTGGTCTCGTAATCGTGTTGTCTTTTGAGGAGTTTGTTTATTTCTTCTATTTTTGCGATAAGGTCAAGTCTTCGTCCAAAAGAACCATCGCGAAGGTGATTTGGCTAGCCACGGTGTGGTCCTTATGGCTTAAGCGTAATGCTATAATTTTTAAGGAGAGTTTTAGTTTTACCGAATGTATGTCGGAGATCCTTCCGCTCACTTGTTTAGAGCTATAGGAGCTTTCCACTTGTTTTTGGGTGGAGTGTCAATTATACTCCCTTGATTAATTCCATTGCCTATTAAAAAGAATCATTTATCGGTCCTTGGTTTGAGACTCCATTGGTACAAAATTTGTAATTTTTGTTTTAAATTCAGAATTATTTAATATTATTAAAAATCTTGAAAATTATTTGTCATGAATGCATATTGGTCTAGTGGTAAAGACATAAGATATTGTTTAAATTTTGTAAGGATTAAATCGAGTCTTGTGAAGGACTAATTTTTTTTGTGTAAGCAAGAATTTTATATATAGGAGAACTAATGGTTCTCCAACCTTGATACACATGAAACGGAATAAAACCGCCAAAGAAAGATATTACAAACCAATTAAACTTACGACATAAAAGACACCGGGTCTTTGCTAAACTCGTAAAAATTATAATTAGAATATGCAATATCTCCAAAAAAAAAAGACCATCTCCATATCAAAATCTTGATATTCCAAATCATGTTAGTAACATTTCAAACCTCATTCCTAAAGCAAAATCCATTTCTTGTCACCCAAATAATCCAAGAAGTGGCTAACCAAACCACCCCCAATTTGCCTTATTTAATTCTTTCGACACAGCCCATCGAATGTCATTCCATAAAAAAGGGGATACATTCTTCCATATTCCAACCCGGAAAATCCACCCACTTAGCAATCTCTTTCCAAACAAATTTAATCACATTGCATTTGAAGAAAATATGGTCCCTATCTTCCAAATGCATATCACAAAAAACACACTTTAAATTAGAAGAAGTTATGTTAATACCTCTATACACCAATTGATCTTTTGTGGGAAGCCTATTCGCAAAAAGCCTCCAACCGAAGCTTTTAATCCTAAAAGGCATCTCCATCTTCCAAATTAACTCCAAAGCATCATCCCACCTATTGTAAGGTCCAAAGGGGATGCGCGCTTGAGCATAACGGGAATAACAAGACGACACCGTAAAGCCTTTCTCCGCATCAAGAGACCACTCTACACAATCCTTCGCTTCTTGTAACCCCCCAAAAGACTCCAAAAGATCCCATAAAACCGTGTACTCCAAGAAAATACCCGATTCATGAAGGACTAATTTAAATTGTGTAATTTTTGTGAGGAATCAAAATGAATATTCACTATTTCTTTTATAACAACAAAAGCAAAATCAATGTATTTTATTAATCAAATGATGCTCAATACTTGTAATAAAAAAATGATGTTCAATACAATACAAACTACTTTGGAGCTGTAACAGATTACCACAACTTCCAGTGGCTCTTAGTAACCAGCTACCTTACCTGAAGTGTGTAATCGGTTAACACAACTTCCAGTAGCTCTTTGTAACCGTTTACCAGAAATGCATAACCAATTACCAGTTTGTAAATTTTGATTTTATGTTTACTTGGTTAGATGTAATGTTGTGTAAGTATAAATAATCCGTTGGGTTCTAAATTATAAGATCACTATTCTACATTTTCTACCCTATTATCTCTGATTCTCTCATTTTCTCACTCTCTTCATCATCAGTGTTATCTTTGTGATTGTATTTCTCACTCTATAGTAAGTAGAGCATGTTTCACGCCAAACATGTCATACCAGAACCCTCATCACAGTTGCAGCGGAAGATTATAATTAGTTATAAAAAACGATTTATAAATATAAAATTTCACCATTCAAATATAGTATACATTAAGTCACGCACACAAAAAAGTTGTGATCATTAAAGCATGTTTTGATTTTAATCTTGACATGTTTGTATCAATTTACATAGAAGTTAAAAGCTTGTCTCGTTCAGGTTCCCTTCTATCCAGCTTACCAACATCTGAAGTGCAGCTTTAGGTTGATCCATAGGAACCATATGTCCAGCACCATTCACCTGTTGCACAACACATAAACATAAGTAACCAAAAATGAAATCAACAATGTAACACTCAAGAAAAGTATAAACTAACCTTTAGAAAAGAGAGAGGTCCATAGCTATTCAACAATCCTGCTTTTGTACCATCAACCAAAAACTGAACTGTTTTGGATGCCACAAACTGTTTTTGACCTGACCAATTCATGCTATGAACCCAATTTGAATTCCCTATCATATAATTGCAAATTAGCATAACATTGTAAGAGTTTAAAATATCCTATATGCTAGAATATATCACTCACCAAGCCAATTGCAAATAAAATCAAATTCTCCAGCATATATAAGAACCTTGATTCCGTCTTCAAGAAGTGAAGGAATATCCACTTCAAGGTTTCTCATCCAATCTTGCAGCATAGCATTGTATACTACTTTGCTGCATGAAACAAACTCTATATCTCCAACACCTAAAGCATCCCTAACTGTTTTCTTATTTAGAAAAGTCTCAAGATTTGAGAAATCATAACACAATGGTCCCTCGCATGTCTTTCTGATATCATAGAACTACAGTTTACAAGATATTAGTTAAATTAACACGAAAAAAAAGTAAGTTTTGTTTCGTTATGATACTTACATTAATGTTTCCAACAATGGACAAGATATTATTCATTATTCTTTCGCATTGACTTAAGGCTGTTAAGCAACTTTCTCCACCTTCACTCTCTGACAAATCAAACACTTGGGAAGTTGTAATAACTTTCTTCTGTAACTAAATATAAACAAAAATGAGTCCAAGAAGTTGATATAAATGTAAAAAGAATTTTGTACCGCAAGTTTTGGTGGCATCCAAACACGGTGGAATAAATTTGTTGATATCAGCTTGATCTTCCTTTGTAATCAATTTGTTATCAACTGCAAATTGAGTGTATGCTTGGTACTGAATTCCTGGGTCGGTTAACCCATTACCAATAGCAAATCCCTGATATAGTACATGAATCAAAACATGCTGAAAAAAATTGAGTTAATGAATTCATAATATAAATTGAATATTGTAAGACCTTGAGATTTATAGTAACCCCTTTGTTATTTTTGTTTCCTTGGTGAACTCGAGACGCAAGTGCGGGAACATAGTGTCCAGCATATGATTCGCCAGTAATATAAAAGTCATTCTTAACATACTCAGGGTGTTGCTTGAAAAACTCCTGTAATATAGCAAAGAAAAACTATAGTTAATCTAATATAGTAAAATTCATATATACATATCATGTGCTTCATCATATTTTTTCAAATTTCAAAATTGATACTGTATATACCTGCAAGAAGTCATACAAATCATTACTAACACCAGTTTCATCATGAGGAATATCATTATCATTAGAACTGTAGCTGAAACCTGTCCCAATGGGTTGGTCAACAAAAATAATATTTGATCCCTACAAAATGAAAAAAAAAAAAAAATAACACTTTAGTCAATAAGAAACCTCATTTGGTGTAACAACTTGATTCCACTTGTTAACCAATGTATTTGGTATGACTATATATATAAATGTTACTATATTACCTTGTCCCAACCATAGTCATTCCAAACAAGAGACAAATCATTGTTAATTTTAAAAGGTCCATTCTCATAAAACAAAGCAAGTTCACTGCTACAACCTGGACCTCCAGTCAACCATATCACAACTGGTGCATCCTTAGTACCATTTCTTGATTCAAAGAAAAAATAGAACATCCTACAATTTTAAATAAACAAACGAAAATGAACACATGCTTTGATGATATAATGAGTATATGTGCATGTGACGTGTTAAGAGAATGTCAATGGTTGGTTTCTTAAGATCTGTTACTATAGTCATGCACATTGAAAATAGCACTATAAGGAAATAAATAAATAAAACAGGTAAGTATATATTGAGAACAAAGTGGTACAACAACCTTTTGACCTGGATCTCATCAACATAAACGATGCTTTTTGTTGGAAACTACTTTAACTCACCATCACATGACATTTCATATTATCAACCATTTAAAATAATGTTCAAACTGTTACATCGTCATTAATTCCAAAATGCTTCTTTTTTTTTCTTTTTTTTTTTTTTATAAATTCTTGTTCATTACACACCATTCATACATTCCAATATTCTACTCATTCACATAAAATTAAATGATTCAGTAGTCTCTATCTACAACCGCGTCATACTGCAATTATATTAGGTTGGTAAATAAGATTAAAAATCTGGTATCTACACAAATATAAGAAGGTTATCAGTTTAGTTACCTTGCAGATTTGGAAAGGGAATAATATCCGGCATGGTGACCGAGATCATCAACAGAAGGCTCATCAGAATCACCGAAAAATGAGAACTTCTTCTCTACGATCTTTCCCGGGACAAAACTATCGAGAGAATGATCACCATGTATTATATTAACCGGTTCCTTTGGGAATAAGTTAAAGCTTCTTATAAGCTTTTCAGCTCGTTGATTTGGTGAAAACTTTGTGGTTGATAGCAAACGTTGATGATGTGTGGTGCGTGAAGTTGCATACGAAGAAGAAAATAAAATGAAGAACAAGAAAAGAGACAGAGAGGTTTTGAAGAATTCCATTTTTTGTTGTGAGAAAGGTGAGGCAATGGCAATGTTTTTATAGCATTCAGAGAGTTTTGAAACGGTTAAGCTTACGGTCTTCACCACTCTTCATATACTACTTGGATCAATAATATTTAATTTGAATTTAATAATAGTATAGTTGACTCCTAATTTCAGATTAACCAATTGTATACTCTTCTAGAATGAAATATAAATAAACACAAAGTAGTTGTTGATAAGTTGATATATAAACCACATACATCAATTTCTTGACTACTTTATCAGAGTATTATCATAAATTATAGATTAGAAGAAATTTTATTTGTTACATCCTATTTTTAGATATTAGTTGTTGTTTGTTTGTTTTCTTTGAAAAATATGGTTTTGATGATCAGTATTGCAGTGACGTGTAGCATTAAAATTGGAATGATATATTATTTGGTATTGTACTTAAGGTAGAATGAAAATTAGAATACTTAAATTGGAAATAAAGAATATTAAAGGGAGTTGTACGATAAAGCAATCCATGTTGAATTTTGTACTAAGAATTTAAGTTTCTTAAATTCAGAATTTCCTGAATTTGAGTACCGGTTGATGCATGTACTGAGAAAAACATATCATAAGTGATTTATGTATTCAGTGCTACGAAAGGATTGGTACTAATATATAGGTCATTTAACTTCTCATTTAAGGGTCATAGGTTAATGATTCTAATACAAAAGTATTGTATTGGAAAAATCAATATTTTTTTTTTAGTTTTAATTTAATACGTAACTTTTAAATTAATTTATTTTTTGAGTTTGATCGTGTGATTTAAGAGTGTATTAGATTGAGATTTCAATAGTCTATTTATGAAGGTGGAATATTGACTACGTAACTTGAAAGTAATGTGCTAGGAAATTATATGGACATACATAAGTGGAGAAGAAGAAGAATATTTTTTTCACGGAGGCATGTGGAAGACAGTAACAAGGAAGCAAGGAGGGGTAGTGAAGAAAGGAAGCTGGGAGAAGAGAGGTGCGGAGAGAAGAAAAGGTGATGGCCGAAAAACCTCAACTTTTTTCATCACGGAGTTCGCAGACTGCTGGGAGGTAAGGGATTTGTATCACGAATTTAAAGGCTTGGGGGACATTGATGAGGTCTACATTTTGAACAAAAGAACACGGATGGGGAAAAAATATGGTTTCGTAAGATTTTTCAATGTATCGGACGAGAAGATGTTGGAGACAAAGCTTGATAACGTGTTCCTTGATGGTAAGAAGATTTTCGCGAATATTCCTAAGTTTGGGAGAGGCACATTTCCCTCTAGGGGTAACGGTAAAGTAGACCTACTTAACGGCGGGAAAAAGCCTGTGACGGTGGTTAACGGTGGGAGCAGAGCCTTCGAGATGGAAGGAAGGGAGAGGAAAGCTTATGGGGAGAGGAAAGTTTAGGGAGCTACCTTTGCAGAGGTGACTAAGGGGGAATCATCTTGTAAATGTTTGGATTTTTCAGTCGATAGTAACAATCTTATGAGGCTGAAGAAAATTTATGTGGGAATAGTCATAACCACTGGTTCAATGTATACTTTACAAGAAACGTTTTACGCGGAAGGCCATTTTTCTGTAAAAGTTATACCCTTAGGTGTGAATATGTGCATCCTTGAGGATACGGTGGAGGGGGTCATGGATAACATGATGGAGGAGGAAAAAGCCTGGCTGGACAAATGGTTCATGGAGGTGAGAAGATGGAGTCTCGCGGACGTTGACAATGAGAGACTGACGTGGATAAAGGTGTTTGGGGTCCCTAGTCAAGCATGGAGTAAGCTTTTTTTTTGAGGTCATTTATGAATCGGTGGGTTTCTTCATTCGCGAGGATACAACAACGGCTAGCAAGTTAAGAATGGATGTCGCCAGACTACTGATACGAACGAAAAAACTCTCGTTAATCAGAGAAGAGATCAAAGTTCAGGTTGATAAGAATGTTTTTCCCCTTCTATTGGTGGAAGAAGTTCAAGGAGGGGCGTTATACCTTCGGTTAGTTCTAATCGTGTGTTTGAGATGAGTAATCATTCATCCTCAGAAGACTCAGTTAATGACACAGAGGAAGAAGATGGAAGTGACAACGAGTATGTTCCTGAGACAAACAGGGGTACGACTGAGGATGGATCTCCGGCAAGAAGGGAGGAAAAGGGGGGAGTCAACGATGACGATAGTATCGAGGACATCTCTTCCCAAGGAAATCCAGGAGCAGCGGTAGATTACAATAAAGGGTTGATGGTGACTACTCAAAAGGTATTTTTGGAACCGTGCTGTGATGGCAAGAAGCAGGAAAAGCGAATAGAAGTCGGTACTAGGTTCGAACCTAGTTTGGTGAAAGGTATCTTTAGTGGTGATAAAGATGGGTCGGAGGTTCAAGATGGGCCAGACACCTTGGACCCAATTCAAAATCTGTTGTCCTTTGACAAAGCTTGCTTAAGGTCCAAACACGTTAGGCCCAAACCAAGGAAAAGTAGGGCGGTGAAGGACTTGGGGGATAAGGTAGAAGGGAGCAATTCTTACTACGCGTGTTTGAACCCAAAGTATATTCCAAAATTCCCCCAAAACGTTTCTGAAAAGATGGAAAGAAAGGGAGAGGAAGAGGAAAATTATTCGGGAGGCTTTGTAAAGATGAAGAAAAAGGGAGAGGAAGAGGAAAATTATTCGGGAGGCTTTGTAAAGATGAAGAAAAAGGGAGAGGAAGCGGAAAATTATCCAGGAGGTTCGATATTATGTTGCGAATCAATGACGGATTCTGATGTCGTCAAAGAGATGCTAGGTTACAGAACGAATCAAATGTTGGGAAGATTCTGAAGAACTCTTTAATCAGATTAGGTCTGGTTTGTGAGGGAGAAGAAGAGATTATGCATAAGCAAATTGAAGAGATGGAGAATAGGGATAAGGAAGGGTTTGCGATAAGGAAGGCGGAAACAAACACGTTGATATGATAGTTGTTACTCTAAACATTAGAGGAGGGGGAAGCTTGATCAAGAGAAAGAGGATAGGATATATGAATCAATCTAGCAATGTCGATGTATGCTTCTTATAGGAAACAAAATTAACTCAATTCAATGTGAATTTGGCGGAGGAATTATGGGGAGCAAAAGATGTGGAGTGGATGCATATGGACTCTGTTGGAGCTTCAGGTGGTTCAGTCATTCTTTGGAGGAAGAACATGTTGGAACCTATTATGAGTTACAAAGGAAACGGTTATGTGGGCATCAAAGCTTTATCCAAAGGTGTGTGTATTAACTTTATCAATGTTTATGCTTCTTGAAATTCTGTTGTTAGAAGAGATATGTGGAGAAGTATTTTGAGTAAGAGGAATTCTAGCATAAGGGAGGAGTGGTGTATAGGAGGCGACTTCAACACAGTGCCGAATGAAGAGGAAATGATTGGGAAAAGCAAAGGAGTGAAGAGGAGAGATATGGAATATTTCTGTAATTTTATGGAGAAGTTGGAGTTAATTGACCTTCCTTGTGTAGGGAGCAGATTTACTTGGTTTTGTGGGAGTGGAAAAGCTATGAGTAGATTAGACAGAATTTTATTAACTGATAATCTAATCATGAATTGGAAGTTATTTAATCAAATAGTGGGCAAGAGAGTTTTGTCTTACCATTGCCCTGTTTGGTTGAAAGGGGGAGATGTTGATTGGGGTCCTAAACCCTTTCGATTCAACAACAGTTGGTTCAAGCATGAGACTTTGTGAATTTTGTAAACAAGGAATGGAGTATGTTTAGGGTTAAAGGAAGAGGAGATTACTGTTTGTATGAAAAACTCAATAAGTTAAAATCCAGGCTGAAGGTTTAGAACAAAGAAACTTTTGGATGGATAGATTTGAAAGTTGATGATAACATTGAAGAGCAATATATGTTAGACCAAAATTTGATTTCAAATGAAGGAGGTGATGTTGAAACGACTGTAGAAGAGAGAAGACAGATCAGCGAGCAAATCTGGAAGCTCTTGAACTTGAAGGAGAGCATATTGCGACAGAAATCAGGTCAAACTTGGCTTAAAGAAGGTGATTTAAACACAAGGTTCTTCCACGGATCCTTAAAGAGCAGACTTCGTAGAAACTTTATAAGCTATGTTAACATGGATGGTGGAACGATGCAAAGTGTGGCAGAGGTGAAACATAATGTTAGGCAACATTTTATGAACTTTTTCAAGGAACCTTGTGGGAATAGACCTGTTCCGGGGGGGCTGAATTTCAAGAGACTGGAAGCAAGAGTTTCGAATAATCTAGAACGGACTTTTACGTAAGAGGAAGTTAAAGTTGCAGTTTGGAGTTGTGATGGGAGCAAAACCCCAGGAACAGACGGATTTACCTTGGAGTTTTTCAAAACCTTTTGGGAGTTGGTCAAAGAAGATGTGATGAAGTTTGTTCCTAACTTCCACGCGAACCAGTCACTGATCAAAGCATGTACTTCTTCTTTTATCTCTTTGATCCCGAAAGTGAATAACCCGCAATCATTGAAGGAGTACAAACCTATATGTCTTGTGGGAAGTCTTTGCAAAATTCTTTCGAAAATTCTTGCTGGAAGGCTTAAAAAAGTGATTGAGGGGTTGATTTCTTGAAAACAGTCGACTTTTATTAGAAATAGGAATATTCTAGATAGCGTTTTGGTTGTCAACGAGCTAATTGATATGGCTAAGAGGGAAGATAGGGGCTGCTTGATTTTGAAAGTTGATTACGAGAAAGCATACGATTGCGTTAACTGGAATTACTTAAGATACGTGCTGAGAAGAATGGGATTCAGAAATCTTTGGCTAAAATGGATTGAGGCATGTGTGTTCGAGAGCAACATGTCTGTTATGGTCAAGAGTAGCTGCACGAGAGATTTTAAGGTGGAACAGGGATTGTAACAGGGTGATCCACTATCACCTCTACTATTTGTAATCGTGATGGAGGGGATGACATGTCTTATGGAAAACGCATTTGAGATGGGAGAATACAAGGGTTTTCAGTTTGGTAACAACAATATCGTTGATATCTTACAATTCGCGGACGACATAATAATTATCAGTGAAAGAGTGAACCAAAATTTGTGGACCTTGAAAGCGATGCTTAGAGGATTTGAACTAATGTCCAGCCTTAAGGTAAAATTTTGTAAAAGTAACATTTATGGCATAAATATTGATGAAACAAATATGCAGATTGCCTCGTCTTTCTTAGCTTGTGGCATTGGGGTATTTCCTTTCAAGTTCTTGGGAATTATGGTGGGCGACAATCCGAGGAAGATTAGTATTTGGAAGGATGTAGTGAAGAATGTGAGAAAGAGATTCGATAAATGGCAAGGGAGGTTCTTATCAATAGGAGGAAGGGTAGTGTTAATAAATCATGTGTTGAACGCAATACCGCTGCACTCTCTATCTTTCTACAGGGCTCCTAGAAAGGTGATTAAAGAACTTATTGGGATTCAAAGGAAGTTTTTATGGATGGGTGTGGAAGGGGAGAGAAGCATATGTTGGGTTAGTTGGAAATAAGTTTGTAAATCCAAAGAAGAAGGTTGGGTCAGTATTAGAGACATCGAGAGTATGAACATATCGTTATTGATGAAGTGGAAATGGAGGATCCTCAACAAAAATAATGCGGTTTGAAATGACTTGTTAATTTATAGGTATGCTAATCCGGAACTGAAAATGTTTGTAAATGACAAGAGAATGCTTCATAAAGGGGATTCAATTTGGTGGCGAGATTTAGTGTTGATTAATGACTCTAATGGCTCTAGAAGCCTATCTGCCTCGGGAGTAATTTTATGCAGGGTGAAGAACGGAGAAAAAATTGCTTTCTGGTTCAGCAGGTGGAATGGAAACCAAGCGATATCGGAGGCGTTTCCCGAACTGTATGCAAGGGCTGCCAAACCTCTTATGTTAATGGCAGAGGCGGGTCACTGGCAAGAAGGTGTTTGGACTTTGGACATGCAGGACTGGTTCAGTAGAGACGAGGAGGACGATAACATGCTAATTTAGTTGCTCTTGGATATGCTTGCTCAGGTAATAATGGTGCAGAATGCGCAGGATTCGTTCGTGTGGGCTGTGAACGAGGAATAGGGCTTTTCAGTTAAATCCTGTGTGAATGAAATAACGAAAAGAGGGGAAATGCAGGGTGTGGATACTGTGTTGGTGAATAAATTAAAGTTTATGTGGAAACTAGAGGCTCCCTCTAAGGTGAAAATCTTTGTGTGGAGACTAATCTTGGATAGAAATCCGACGAGACAACAATTGAAGAGGAAAGGGATAGTGAGTTCTCCTTTAGATTGCTGTTGTGTTTTTTGTTTCAAAGAGGAGGAGGACTCTAATCATTTGTTCATAGGTTGTCCGATGTTAGAGAAAGTTTGGGAGAGAATTGAAGTGTGGATCAGTAAGTCCAATTTGTTATCAAACCTTGAGTTAAGAAATTATCTTGCTTTCTTTGAAAAAATTAAGGTTTTAGACGAAAAATTAACTGTGGAGGTTATTTGTAACACCCTTCTAAAACCCCGCGGAAAATTTAACAATAATCAGAGTAAAACATGGAAAGGGCATTACAACTTCCAGATAATTAAAACAATACTCATGTCAGTCCATAAAAGAGAACGTTAAACCAAAATTATCCAGATTAACATGTTAACCCAGCGGAAAATATCTTTAACAATCTGAATAATGAAACAACCAGAGTCATAGACTCAAAATACCACCATAAACAAAACACCCAATGATAAGAGTTTATCAAGTAACTCTAAATAACATTCCCAGTGTTACACGACCTGAGCATGACACAGACCCAACTGACTCTAACGAATTACTTGACGAGCTAATCCTCACCAAGTACAAAACCTACTCAATCTAAAAAATAACAACAGTAAGGATGAGTCTCATTCACATTTAACCAATGTTATAAGATATAGATAATAAAATATCAATCACATATTATTCACCCAATTACAGTTACGATTAGATTCACAACAACACAATTAGTCACAACAAATACACAATCAACACATATTATAACATTGAACAATCTTCCATTCATGTTATAATAACACAAGTAGCCTAATGCAATGCAACTACATGCATGTGGTACCAAACATGGGATAACCCATCTCACCGATCCACCATCGTCAAGGATACGGAAACACCCACTCACTAAATCCACATAATGGGAATTAGCTACCACTGATCCACCATCGTCAAGGATCAGCCACATAATGATTATGAAATGCATGCATCAACCATAACATGCTCTTCATCAACATTAATCAACCAGATGTCATAATCATCAACCAACACAACAATCAATAGCCACACACGGTTTATGCTATCCTCAACCATAACAAACACATATTTTACATCGACAATATATGTATATCAACCACCAGTTACAATCACGGCATCACAACAGATAAAATATTCACCATTGTACCTGTACGCATAAACTATCACCACTAATTAAAACCGAGAGTTTTAATATAAAATCGAGCCACGAATCAAAACACCATTTTATTGTATAAATCGTTTAATCAGCTTCGCTTTGCTCAAAACGACACCAAAATCGGACAAACGGATCAAAAGTTTTGACCTTCAGAATATTTTTCAAAAATTGCATGTTGTGCATCGACGCATAGCCTCCTTTAGGTCGACGCATAGAACTTCTACCACTCTTGGGTAAGCGCACGCTGACACTATGGGTCGACGCATGCTGACACTCAGGTCGATGCAACTGACACTCAGGTCGACGCATGCTGCGTTTTATGCATAATTTTGCTGCGATTCTGACATCCTTCCCCTCTCAATCTCAGTCCAATCACACCATAATCATACCCACGTCAAAACATCATCAAGTGACACAATATACTACAATTATAACACATTTCAAACGTTCAATTAGCACCATACATGATCAATATAACCAATATTAACCAATTCCCCAACACCTAATAACCTTTTACAACCTAAACATAACTCAATTGATACAAACAACGTGTTCAATCCATCCTACTACCTATAATCCCATAATAGAAGATAAATGGAAGAGTCCCCCCTTACCTGAAGGTTGATTCTTCGCTCTTCCTCTCTTCGCACTTCTCCGCTTCTCTGCTCTTTCACGTTCAGACTTCTCTTCTTTTTGGTTTTATTCCTCTTTTCTCACAATCCTTTATTTTGTGAAAAAATAAAACTATTCCAATTATTAATAAGGCTTACCAACACACCCCTCCTCTTTACTAATCACAACTTAAGCCCATTTGTTTAATTCTCATAATTCTCAATAATTCCAAATAATCCCCATAATTCAATTAAATTAAATTAAATTACGAAAAATACGGAGTGTTACAACTCTCCCCCACTAGAAGAGTTTTCATCCTCGAAAACATACCTTAGGCAAAGAGTTCCGGGTAGGAATCCTTCATTTGACTTTCCAGTTCCCATGTCACATTTCCACCTGCTGGTCCTCCCCAAGCTACTCTGACCAGTGATATCTCTTTGCCACGCAATTGTTTCAGCTTCCGATCTTCGCTCCTCATAGGTAAAGCTTCAACTGTCATGTTATCCCTTACCTGCACATCATCTACTTGGATCACATGAGATGGGTCAGCAATGTATTTCCTCAACTGTGATACATGGAATACATCGTGCAAATTCGCAAGCGTTGGTGGAAACGCAATACGGTAAGCCACTTCTCCAACCCTCTCTGTAATCTGATACGGACCAATGAAACATGGTGTCAACTTCCTTGATTTCAGTGCTCTACCAACGCCAATCATAAGAGTCACCCTCAAGAACACATGATCTCCTTCTTGAAATTCAAGTGTCCTTCGTCTTTTATCATGGTAGCTCTTCTGGCGACTCTGAGAAGTCTTCATCTTCTCCTGAATCAATTTAATCTTCTATGTAGTCTCTTGTACAATTTCTGGTCCAATCACCATACTCTCACCTGATTCATACCAACACAAAGGTGTTCTACATCTCCTACGATACAAAGCTTCAAATGGAGCCATACCAATGCTCGATTGAAAACTATTATTGTAGGTAAGCTCAATCAACGGTAAATAACTATCCCATGCACCACCTTTTTCCAATACACAGGCACGTAACAGATCTTCCAATGATTGAATTGTCCTATCAGTTTGACCATCAGTCTGCAGATGATAAGAAGAACTTAACCTCAGTTTAGTACCCAAAGCCTTCTGAAAACCTTCCCAGAATCGAGATGTAAACCTCGGACCTCTATCTGACATGATACTCGAAGGAATACCATGCAGACTTACTATCTTCTCAATATACAATTGAGCTAACCTCTCCATTAGATAATCCATTCTCATCGGTATAAAGTAAGCACACTTCGTCAACCTGTCCATAATAACTCAAATGGCTTCACAATTCTTCACCATCCTCGGCAAACCAGAAACAAAATCCATAGATATACTATCCCACTCCCATTCAGGAATAAATAACGGTTGCATAGCTCCATACGGCTTTTGATGCTCAATCTTCGACTTCTGGCAAGTCAAACAAGCATAAACAAATTCAGCTATTTCCTTTTTCATTCCAGGCCACCAAAATAGCTTCTTCAAATCATGATACATCTTGGTAGCACCAGGATGAATACTCAACCCACTACGATGTCCTTCCTCAAGAATACTTCTTCTCAATTCGGCAACATCAGGAACACAAACACAATTGCCAAACCTCATTATACCATTCTCGTCGATTCTGAATTCACCTCCCTTACTTTGGTTAATCAGAGTCAACTTATCAACCAATTCTACATCGGTTTTCTAACCCTCTCGAATCTCCTCCATAATACCACTAGTCAGCTACAGCATACCTAATTTAACACTGTTAGGAGTGTCTTCGCATACTAAACTCAAATATCTGAATTGTTCAATTAAGTCCAATTCTCTCACCATCAACATAGATATATGCAAGGACTTCATACTCAAAGCATCGGCAACAACGTTTGCTTTACCCGGATGGTAATTAAGCCCAAAATCATAATCCTTGAGAAATTCTAACCATCTTCTTTGTCTCATATTTAGCTCTTTTTGATCAAAGAGATACTTCAGACTCTTGTGATCACTAAATACTTCAAACCTTGAACCATACAGATAATGTCTCCACAGTTTCAACATAAATACTACTACTTCCAACTCTAAGTCGTGAGTCGGGTAGTTCCTCTCATGCACTTTGAGTTGTCTCGACGCATAAGCGACTACTTGTTGATTCTGCATTAGTTCACCTCCTAATCCCATCAATGAAGCGTCACAATAAACAACAAAAGATTCCGCCGGATTCGGCAAAATCAAGATTGGCGCACTAGTCAATCTCTTCTTCAACTCTTGGAATCCTTCTTCACATTTTGAATCCCAGAGGAACGCTTGACCCTTCCTAGTCAACTTAGTAAACGAAAATGCTAACTTTTAGAAGCCTTCAATGAACTTTCTATAGTAACCCGCAAGACCAATAAAACTACAGATATCGGAAACTGACTTCGAAGCTTCCCACTGAGACACAATTTCTACCTTCGTCGGATCCACGACAATACCATTCTTGGAAATCACATGCCCAAGGAAACTTACTTCGCTTAACCAGAATTCACACTTCGACAGTTTAGCATACAACTTCTTCTCTTTCAGCAATTCTAATACCACTCTAAGATGATTTGCATGCTCTTCTTCATTCTTAGAATATATTAAAATATCATCTATAAACACCACTTCAAACTGGTCGAGATACGGATGAAAGATCCTATTCATATATTCCATAAAACACCCGATGCATTAGTAACTCCAAATGGCATCACAGTATATTCGTAATGACCATACCTTGTTCTGAATGCAGTCTTCTGAATATCGTCTGTCTTCACCCGAATCTGATGATATCCCGACCTCAGATCAATCTTACTAAACACGCACGCCCCAACTAATTGATCCATTAAATCATCAATCCTCGGCAACGGATACCGATTCTTCATATTGTGACTTTATTCAGCTGTATATAATCCACACACAGCCTCATCGAGCCTTCTTTCTTCTTTACTAGTAACACCGGAGCACCCCACGGTGAAACACTAGGACGAATAAATTCCTTCTCAAGTAACTCTTCCAATTGACTCTTCAATTCAGTCAATTCAGATGCCGACATACGATAAGGTGCCATCGACACAGGACTAGTTCCCGAAATTAACTCAATAGCAAATTCCACTTATCTCTCAGGTGGCAACTCTCTAACATCTTCTGGAAAGACTTCGGGAAAGTCGCATACTATCGGTAATTCACCACTCACCACTTTCTCTTTCCCTGCCATAGATGCAATCAACATAAACACGGCAGCCCCGTCCTTAACCGCTTCATCTACCTGCCTAGCAGTCATCGCCAAACTCTCCATACTCACATCTTCAGGAAAAATAACCGTCTTCGTGAAGCAGTTGATATGAACCCGATTGAATTGCAACCAGTTCATTCCCAGAATAACATCGAGTTGTTCCAACGGAAGGCACACTAAGTCCATTCCGAGCTCTCTACCAAAAATATCAATTGGACAGTTCAAACAAGCAAACGAAGTAGTCACTAAACCCGATGCAGGAGTTTCAATAATCATACTTCCATTTATATCAGATATTTCTAAATTCAATCTCTTAGCACAGTCCATAGAAATAAAAGAATGTGTCGCGCCAGTGTCTATAATCGCAATTAAAGGAGTGTCGTGGATAAAACACGTACCTTTAATCAACCGATCCTCTGGAGTAGTCTCGGAACCACATAAGGCGAACACCTTACCACCAGCTTGATTCTTCCTCGGCTTAGGACACTTAGGACTAATATGACCCTCTTCTCCACAGTTGAAACAAGTTACAGTATTCCCTTTGCACTCAATAGCAATGTGGCCTGCCTTCCCACACTTATAGCACTTCTTTTCTTCACTTTTGCACTCGTGAATGTGATGTCCAGGTTCTCCATACTTAAAGCACTTAATAGGGGCACTAGAGTCTCCCCCACTAGGCTTCTTCCAGCCTCTATCTTTCTGGTTACCTTTACCATATGGCTTACCACGATCCATATGCTTATTCCCTTTCATGTCGACCAACTCGCGAGAGTGCGACGACTTCAGCTTAACATTGTCCTCTTCAAAGATTCGATTGCAGTAAACCAAATCAACAAACCTGCGAATTCTCTGATATCTGATACCCTGTTTAATCTCGTCACGGAGATTATTCTCAAACTTAACACACTTCGAGAACTCGCTAGCCTCATCATTGTTGTAGTGGACATAATACTTCGCCAGCTCAACAAACTTGGAAGCATACTCCCGTACGGTCATGTTACCTTGCGTTAGCTCCAAAAATTCATTATCTTTTCTTCCTCTAACATCTTCAGGAAAGTACCTCCGCAAGAATTCTCTCTTAAACACAGCCCAAGTAATTGCCACACCAGCAGCTTCCAGTTCATCCCTACTAGCCATCCACCAATCATCAGCTTCCTCAGACAGCATGTGAGTACCTTATCTCACATTCAGATTTTCATCGCAATCAATCACCCGGAAGATTCTCTCTATTTCTTTCAGCCACTTCTGAGCGCCTTTGGGATCGTGAGTGCCTTTGAACAACGGAGGGTTGTTCCTCTGAAAACTGTCCAGCTGCCTGTCAGCACCAATTCCAGCTCCATTGGCATTCCCTCCCAGTACACCAGCAATCATGCCTAGAGCCTCAGCAATCGCATCGTCGTTCCTTCCACCTCTTCCGGCCATTGTTCTACTAAATATTAAAACAATATTCACCAAGAAGTATCGATAGTGTCAACCTTACACTAATCGCATACGAGGGATTAACTGACACGAGACTCTGACTCTAACGACCGACTATGCTCTGATACCACTATTGTAACACCCTTCTAAAACCCCGCGGAAAATTTAACAATAATCAGAGTAAAACATGGAAAGGGAATTACAACTTCCAGATAATTAAAACAATACTCATGTCATGCCATAAAAGAGAACGTTAAACCAAAATTATCCAGATTAACAGGTTAACACAGCGGAAAATATCTTTAACAATCTGAATAATGAAACAACCAGAGTCATAGACTCAAAATACCACCATAAACAAAACACCCAATGATAAGAGTTTATCAAGTAACTCTAAATAACATTCCCAGTGTTACACGTCCAGAGCATGACACGGACCCAACTAACTCTAACGAATTACTTAACGAGCTAATCCTCACCAAGTATAAAAGCTACTCCTCAATCTGAAAAATAACAACAGTAAGGGTGAGTTTCATTCACATTTAACCAATGTTATAAGATATAGATAATAAAATATCAATCACATATTATTCACCCAATTACAGTTACATTCAGATTAACAACAACACAATTAGTCACAACATATACACAATCAACACATATTATAACATTGGACAATCTTCCATTCATGTTATAATAACATAAGTAGCCTAATGCAATGCAACTACATGCATGTGGTACCAAACATGGGATAACCCATCTCATCGATCCACCATCGTCAAGGATACGGCAACACCCATTCACTAATTCCACACAATGGGAATTAGCTACCACTGATCCACCATCGTCAGGATCAGCCACATAATGATTATGAAATGCATGCATCAACCATATTATGCTCGTCATCAACATTAATCAACCAGATGTCATAATCATCAACCAACACAACAATCAATAGTCACACACGGTTTATGCTATCCTCAACCATAACAAACACATATTTAACATCGACCTTATATGTATATCAACCACCAATTACAAGCACGGCATCACAACAGATAAAATATTCACCATTGTACTTGTACGCATAAACTATCACCACTAATTAAAACCGAGAGTTTTAATATAAAATCGAGCCACGAATCAAAACACCAGTTTATTGTATAAATCGTTTAATCAGCTTCGCTTTGCTCAAAACGACACCAAAATCGGACAAACGGATCAAAAGTTTTGACCTTCAGAATATTTTTCAAAAATTGCATGTTGTGCATCGACGCATAGCCTCCTTTAGGTCGACACATAGAACTTCTACCACTCTTGGGTAAGCGCACGCTGACACTATGGGTCGACGCATGCTGACACTCAGGTCGATGCAACTGACACTCAGGTCGACGCATGCTGCATTTTATGCATATTTTTGCTGCGATTCTGACATCCTTCCCCTCTCAATCTCAGTCCAATCACACCATAATCATACCCACGTCAAAACATCATCAAGTGACACAATATACTACAATTATAACACATTTCAAACGTTCAATTAGCACCATACATGATCAATATAACCAATATTAACCAATTCCCCAACACCTAATAACCTTTTACAACCTAAACATAACTCAATTGATACAAACAACGTGTTCAATCCATCCTACTACCTATAATCCCATAATAGAAGATAAATGGAAGAGTCCCCCCTTACCTGAAGGTTGATTCTTCGCTCTTCCTCTCTTCGCACTTCTCCGCTTCTCTGCTCTTTCACGTTCAGACTTCTCTTCTTTTTGGTTTTATTCCTCTTTTCTCACAATCCTTTATTTTGTGAAAAAATAAAACTATTCCAATTATTAATAAGGCTTACCAACACACCCCTCCTCTTTACTAATCACAACTTAAGCCCATTTGTTTAATTCTCATAATTCTCAATAATTCCAAATAATCCCCATAATTCAATTAAATTAAATTAAATTACGAAAAATACGGAGTGTTACAACTCTCCCCCACTAGAAGAGTTTTCATCCTCGAAAACATACCTTAGGCAAAGAGTTCCGGGTAGGAATCCTTCATTTGACTTTCCAGTTCCCATGTCACATTTCCACCTGCTGGTCCTCCCCAAGCTACTCTGACCAGTGATATCTCTTTACCACGCAATTGTTTCAGCTTCCGATCTTCGCTCCTCATAGGTAAAGCTTCAACTGTCATGTTATCCCTTACCTGCACATCATCTACTTGGATCACATGAGATGGGTCAGCAATGTATTTCCTCAACTGTGATACATGGAATACATCGTGCAAATTCGCAAGCGTTGGTGGAAACGCAATACGGTAAGCCACCTCTCCAACCCTCTCTGTAATCTGATACGGACCAATGAAACATGGTGTCAACTTCCTTGATTTCAGTGCTCTACCAACGCCAATCATAAGAGTCACCCTCAAGAACACATGATCTCCTTCTTGAAATTCAAGTGTCCTTCGTCTTTTATCATGGTAGCTCTTCTGGCAACTCTGAGAAGTCTTCATCTTCTCGTGAATCAATTTAATCTTCTCTGTAGTCTCTTGTACAATTTCTGGTCCAATCACCGTACTCTCACCTGATTCATACCAACACAAAGGTGTTCTACATCTCCTACCATACAAAGCTTCAAATGGAGCCATACGGATGCTCGAATGAAAACTATTATTGTAGGTAAACTCAATCAACGGCAAATAACTATCCCATGCACCACCTTTTTCCAATACACAGGCACGCAACAGATCTTCCAATGATTGAATTGTCCTCTCAGTTTGACCATCAGTCTATGGATGATAAGCAGAACTCAACCTCAATTTAGTACCCAAAGCCTTCTCCAAACCTTCCCAGAATCGAGATGTAAACCTCGGATCTCTATCTGACACGATACTCGAAGGAATACCATGCTGACTTACTATCTTCTCAATATACAATTGAGCTAACCTCTCCATTAGATAATCCATTCTCATCGGTATAAAGTGAGCAGACTTCGTCAACCTGTCCACAATAACCCAAATGGCTTCACAATTCTTCACCGTCCTCGGAAAACCAGAAACAAAATCCATAGATATACTATCCCACTCCCATTCAGGAATAAATAACGGTTACATAGCTCCATACGGGTTTTGATGCTCAATCTTCGACTTCTGGCAAGTCAAACAAGCATAAACAAATTCAGCTATTTCCTTTTTCATTCCAGGCCACCAAAACAGCTTCTTCAAATCATGATACATCTTGGTAGCACCAGGATGAATACTCAACCCACTACGATGTCCTTCCTCAAGAATACTTCTTCTCAATTCGGCAACATCAGGAACACAAACAAGATTGCCAAACCTCATTATACCATTCTCGTCGATTATGAATTCACCTCCCTTACTTTGGTTAATCAGAGTCAACTTATCAACCAATTCTACATCGGTTTTCTGACCCTCTCGAATCTCCTCCAGAATACCACTAGTCAACTTCAGCATACCAAATTTAACACTGTTAGGAGTGTCTTCGCATACTAAACTCAAATCTCTGAATTGTTCAATTAAGTCCAATTCTATCACCATCAACATAGATATATGCAAGGACTTCCTACTCAAAGCATCGACAACAACGTTTGCTTTACCCGGATGGTAATTCAGCCCAAAATCATAATCCTTGAGAAATTCTAACCATCTTCTTTGTCTCAAATTTAGCTCTTTTTGATCAAAGAGATACTTCAGACTCTTGTGATCACTAAATACTTCAAACCTTGAACCATACAGATAATGCCTCCACAGTTTCAACACAAATACTACTGCTGCCAACTCTAAGTCGTGTGTCGGGTAGTTCCTCTCATGCACTTTGAGTTGTCTGGACGCATAAGTGACTACCTGTTGATTCTGCATTAGTACACCTCCTAATCCCATCAATGAAGCATCACAATAAACAACAAAAGATTCCGCCGGATTCGGCAAAATCAAGATTGGCGCACTAGTCAATCTCTTCTTCAACTCTTGAAATCCTTCTTCCTATTTTGAATCCCAGAGGAACGCTTGACCCTTTCTAGTCAACTTAGTAAACGGAAACGCTAACTTTTAGAAGCCTTCAATGAACTTTCTATAGTAACCCGCAAGACCAATAAAACTACGGATTTCGGAAACTGACTTCGAAGCTTCCCACTGAGACACAACTTCTACCTTCGTCGGATCCACGGCAATACCATTCTTGGAAATCACATGCCCAAGGAAACTTACTTCGCTTAACCAGAATTCACACTTCGACAGTTTAGCATACAGCTTCTTCTCTTTCAGCAATTCTAGTACCACTTTAAGATGATTTGCATGCTCTTCTTCATTCTTAGAATATATTAAAATATCATTTATAAACACCACTACAAACTGGTCGAGATACGGATGAAATATCCTATTCATATATTCCATAAAACACCTGGTGCATTAGTAACTCCAAATGGCATCACGGTATATTCGTAATGACCACACCTTGTTCTGAATGCAGTCTTCTGAATATCGTCTGTCTTCACCCGAATCTGATGATATCCTAACCTCAGATCAATCTTACTGAACACGCACGCCCTAACTAATTGATCCATTAAATCATCAATCCTCGGCAACGGATACCGAGTCTTGATAGTGACTTTATTCAGCTGTCTATAATCCACACACAGCCTCATCGAGCTTTCTTTCTTCATTACTAGTAACACCGGAGCACCCCACGGTGAAACACTAGGATGAATATATTCCTTCCTCAAGTAACTCTTCCAATTGACTCTTCAATTCAGTCAATTCAGATGCCGACATACGATAAGGTGCCATCGACACAGGACTAGTTCCCGGAATTAACTCAATAGCAAATTCCACTTCTCTCTCAGGTGGCAAATCTCTAACATCTTCTGGAAAGACTTCGGGAAAGTCGCATACTCCCGGTAATTCACCACTCACCACTTTCTCTTTCCCTGCCATAGATGCAATCAACATAAACACGGCAGCCCCGTCCTTAACCGCTTCATCTACCTGCCTAGCAGTCGTCGCCAAACTCTCCAAACTCACATCTTCCGGAAAAATAACCGTCTTCGCGAAGCAGTTGATATGAACCCGATTGAATTGTAACCAGTTCATTCCAATAATAACATCGGGTTGTTCCAACGGAAGGCACACTAAGTCCATTCCGAACTCTCTACCAAAAATATCAATTGGACAGTTCAAACAAGCAAACGAAGTTGTCACTAAACCCGATGCAGGAGTTTCAATAATCATACTTCCATTTATATCGGATATTTCTAAATTCAATCTCTTAGCACAGTCCATAGAAATAAAAGAATGTGTCGCGCCAGTGTCTATAATCGCAATTAAAGGAGTGTCGTGGATAAAGCACGTACCTTTAATCAACCGATCCTCTGGAGTAGTCTCGGAACCAGATAAGGCGAACACCTTACCACCAGCTTGATTCTTCCTCGGCTTAGGACACTTAGGACTAATATGACCCTCTTCTCCACAGTTGAAACAAGTTACAGTGTTCCCTTTGCACTCAATAGCAATGTGGCCTGCCTTCCCACACTTATAGCACTTCTTTTCTTCACTTTTGCACTCGTGAATGCAATGTCCAGGTTCTCCACACTTAAAGCACTTAATAGGGGCACTAGAGTCTTACCATGATCCATATGCTTCTTCCCTTTCATGTCGACCAACTCGCGAGAGTACGACGACTTCAGCTTAACATTGCCCTCTTTAAAGATTCGGCTGCAGTTAACCAAATCAACAAACCTGCGAATTCTCTGATATCTGATACCCTGTTTAATCTCATCACGGAGACCATTCTCAAACTTAACACACTTCGAGAACTCGCTAGCCTCATCATTGTTGTAGTGGACATAATACTTCGCCAGCTCAACAAACTTGGAAGCATACTCCGGTACGGTCATGTTACCTTGCGTCAGCTCCAAAAATTCAATATCGTTCCTGCCTCTAACATCTTCAGGAAAGTACCTCCGAAAGAATTCTCTCTTAAAAACAGCCTAAGTAATTGCAACACCGGCAGCTTCCAGTTCATCCCTACTAGCCATCCACCAATCATCAGCTTCCTCAGACAGCATGTGAGTACCATATCTCACCTTCAGATTTTCATTGCAATCAATCACCCGAAAGATTCTCTTTATTTCCTTCAGCCACTTCTGAGCGCCTTTGGGATCGTGAGTGCCTTTGAACAACGGAGGGTTGTTCCTCTGAAAACTGTTCAGCTGCCTGTCAGCACCAATTCCAGCTCCATTGGCATTCCCTCCCAGTACACCAGAAATTATGCCTAGAGCCTCAGCAATCGCATCGTCGTTCCTTCCACCTCTTCCGGCCATTGTTCTGCAAAATATTAAAACAATATTCATTAGACCAAGAAGTATCGATAGTGTCAACCTTACACTAATCGCATACGAGGGATTAACTAACACGAGACTCTGACTCTAACGACCGACTATGCTCTGATACCACTATTGTAACACCCTTCTAAAACCCCGCGGAAAATTTAACAATAATCAGAGTAAAACATGGAAAGGGCATTACAACTTCCAGATAATTAAAACAATACTCATGTCATGCCATAAAAGAGAACGTTAAACCAAAATTATCCAGATTAACATGTTAACACAGCGGAAAATATCTATAATAATCTGAATAATGAAACAACCAGAGTCATAGACTCAAAATACCACCATAAACAAAACACCCAATGATAAGAGTTTATCAAGTAACTCTAAATAACATTCCCAGTGTTACACGACCAGAGCATGACACGGACCCAACTGACTCTAACGAATTACTTGACGAGCTAATCCTCACTAAGTACAAAAGCTACTCCTCAATCTGAAAAAAACAACAGTAAGGGTGAGTCTCATTCACATTTAACCAATGTTATAAGATATAGATAATAAAATATCAATCACATATTATTCACCCAATTACAGTTACGATCAGATTCACAACAACACAATTAGTCACAACAACTACACAATCAACACATATTATAACATTGGACAATCTTCCATTCATGTTATAGTAACACAAGTAGCCTAATGCAATGCAACTACATGCATGTGGTACCAAACATGGGATAACCCATCTCACCGATCCACCATCGTCAAGGATACGACAACACCCACTCACTAATTCCACACAATGGGAATTAGCTACCACTGATCCACCATCGTCAAGGATCAGCCACATAATGATTATGAAATGCATACATCAACCATAACATGCTCGTCATCAACATTAATCAACTAGATGTCATAATCATCAACCAACACAACAATCAATAGCCACACACGGTTTATGCTATCCTCAACCATAACAAACACATATTTTACATCGACAATATATGTATATCAACCACCAGTTACAATCACGGCATCACAACAGATAAAATATTCACCATTGTACTTGTACGCATAAACTATCACCGCTAATTAAAATCGAGAGTTTTAATATAAAATCGAGAGTTTTAATATAAAATCGAGAGTTTTAATATAAAATCGAGAGTTTTAATATAAAATAGATCCACAAATCAAAACACCATTTTATTGTATAAATCATTTAATTAGCTTCGCTATGCTCGAAACGACACCAAAATCGGACAAACGGATCAAAAGTTATGACCTTCAGAATATTTTTCAAAAATTGCATGTTATGCGTCAACGCATAGCCTCCTTCAGGTCGATGCATAGAACCTCTACCACTCTTGGGTAAGCGCACGCTGACACAATAGGTCAATGCATGCTGACACTCAGGCCGACGCAACTGACACTCAGGTCGACGCATGCTGCGTTTTATGCAGAATTTTGCTGCGATTCTGACATCCTTCCCCTCTCAATCTCAGTCCAATCACACCATAATCATACCCACGTCAAAACATCATCAAGTGACATAATATACTACAATTATAACACATTTCAAACATTCAATTAGCACCATACATGATCAATATAACCAATATTAACCAATTCCCCAAAATCTAACCTTCTACAACTTAAACATAACTCAATTGATACAAACAACATGTTCAATCCACCCTACTACCTATAATCCCATAATAGAAGATTAATGGAAGAGTCCCCCCTTACCTGAAGGGTTATTCTTCGCTCTTCCTCTCTCCGCATTTCTCCGCTTCTCTGCTCTTTCACATTCAGACTTCTCTTCTTTTTGGTTTTATTCATCTTTTCTCACAATCCTTTATTTTGTGAAAAAATAAAACTATTCCAATTAGTAATAGGGCCTACCAGCACACCCCTCCTCTTTACTAATCACAGCTTAAGCCCATTTGTTTAATTCTCACAATTCTCAATAATTCCAAATAATCCCCATAATTCAATTAAATTACGAAAAATACGGAGTGTTACATTATTTGGATGGCGGTAGTGTGGAATATTTGGATTGTGCGGAATGCCATATTATTTAGGGGTAGCATTTTTAGTTTTGATGAATGTGTCAGTGCGATAGTGCTATCTTCTGTAAGTGGTTTAGAGCAGTTAATAATTCATCTGCGTCCTATAATTTTCACGTTTGGAACATCTTACCTCTCAAATGTATAAAGAGATAAGTGTTTGTTTTGTTGTATTTTGACGATTCGAGATTAATTTTATTACCTATTGAAAGAAAATAGTCTATTTATGAAAAAAGTCTTGAAAATTTTAAGTAAAACTTTGTAGAATTATATTGATTTTTTTTTTTAAGATTGTTTACGATAAGGAACATAATACCTTGTTTTTACAAACAAGGAATCATAATTTTTTTTGTTACTTAAAAAATAAAAATAAATTTTTTCTCTATGATTCCAATTAAAAAAATAATTATTAAAAAAAATAAAAAAATTTTCTCCTTCATTATAACCACCGTCCATGATTTCATTTAAAATAAAATAAAATTTTAAATAAATTAAAAATTTTGCTTTAAAATAGCAACATTTTATTGGTTGTTTTTAAATGTCGACTCACATTTCAAATAGCAACATTTCAAAGGATTTATAGTACATATATTTAAGATTTTAAATTTTTTCATGAATTTTTAAGATTTGAAAAGATTCAGTATTTTTATTTTCTACTTTTAATATAATAAAGTAGAAGACATATGAAATCTTTTAATTATCCCTCTAATCACCATTTTGAGAGTGATAAACGGGGACATAAAAGTAATTGCATCTCCCTTAATATTTAAATTAACAAATAAATATTATAATTATTTCTAAACCTTTCTTTAACCCATTCATTAACCCTTTTATATTTTCCCATCATTACTAACGTGAAAAACTTTCTTGGAATTGTGCAAAATTTCTTGGAATACAACAAAACAACCTTCATGCTTCCTCTCTTAGGTTTCTGAGAAACCCTTCAATTTTCTCTCCTTAATCTATATATTATGGCTACAAACCAACAAACCCTAAACTACAAACAGTTAGGTTTTTTTGTTCTTCCTCTTCCATTACATCCATCGATTTTAGGTTATTTTTTCATTTTCTTCTGCAAATCCAAAATCCATTTTAATGCCCATCCATCATGTTTGAATACGATTCAAATATGATTCACACTATTTTGTTTTAAAGTCTTGCTGTTTGTTGATTTTTATTTTCATTGTATGCAGAATATGAGTCGCAAATTTGATCGGATTACTTTGTTTATTCGTTGTTCATCACAGATTCGCAGATCCGCTTCGATCCATGTTTTTCTCTTCCTTATCTCTCTTTGCATACAACATCAACAAGTAAAAGAATGAATCAGAGAAGAATCAAACGATTTTGATGGCAAAGACAATGGTTTGCGTGGATCTTTTGCCGACAACGTGAAAAATTTCGGTGGAAGTCGTAGACGACGACAAATTCAGTGGTTGAGGGTGGAAACTGCATGTTTAGATTTTCGACGGTAAGACGGTTCTGCGTTAGCCGGCGTGATTTCCTTTGGCAGGTTAAGGGCGGTGCGAAGATCCAACAGCTGCAATCGGAAAAAGATCCTCCCCTTTATCCTTTTTTTATCTCTTTGATTTCTTCTCTTCTTCCCAGTTTCCAATATACTGAGTTGTTGTTATTTTGTTTTCTTAGCTACCACTTGAAAACATTACTTTTATAAGTTTAATGATACAGATCATTACCTACTATATATTCAATTCACTAAATCATAAAATGTATATTTTATTCTACTGAGAGTATGTATTAGATCGATTGGAATTTGTTTAGTTTTTAAAAAAAATTTGCTATGGCCTTTTTACTTTTCCCATACCTTTTCATTCCAAAAGGTAGTTAATATTTTTTTTCAATGTGAATAAAGTAGTAATGTAGAAGAAGAAGAGAATCACCCAAGTAGCAGTATTTTAAATCATCAATTTTTACAAAAATATCTATTTTAGATGTAAGTTTACTAATTATATATAAATTTACTAATTTTATGTATTATAATCAACTATTAATTTAAAATTGATTATATGTTACTTCAGTATGTGACTAATAATAAATATTTTTTATTTTGTTTTGATAAAAAATATATGAATATTATCTTTCCCATCTATATTTATTGCTTCATTAATCTAAATTAAATCAAATTAGAGCCCTTATTCCATATCCCTAACAATAATTACTAATAATGTGATAATAATTTTTATCGATTCCCTCAACCCCAATTCATAATCTTATTTATAATTTTGCATCCATAATTATAAAATTCCTAAGAGTATGTTTGGTAACACCCAAAAAAGAGCTTTTAGCTTTTCAGCTCATATTAATGAAAAAACTCTGTTTGGTAACACTATTTCAGCTTTTAGCTTGTAGCTTTTTTACTAGCTTTTAGCTTTTTTTTCAAAAGCTATTTGAAGTAGCTTTTAAGCTTGTAGCTTTTAGCTTGTGACTTTTTTTTCCGTTTATACCCTTATTATTTTAACAAAATATTATTACCCTTATTAATTAAAATGATCATTTATGTTATTTTGTATTTATCAACTAATGAAACAGCTAATTTACCAAACGCTCATATTAGCTTATCAGCTATCAGTCACCAGCTAAAAGCTACCAGCTACCAGTTATCAACTACCAGCTATCAGTTATAAGCTACCAGCTATCAGCTACCAGCTAGTTTTACCAAACAGAGCCTAAGTCTTTTTATCCATACCCTTAAACATCAACACTGGAAATTATTTATTTTCTCATTTTAATTGTTACCCTATTTAAATGATATTAAAATTTTAAATTTAGTATAATGACATTTATATTAATATTTTAATTTGTACCAAATATATTAATATTTGTAATTTATGAGAGGATTGTAATAGTATTTTTGTAACATTTATATTATACACTCATTATTATAATAATGTTTATAATTGGTGTATAATTAATAATGTTTAAATTTTGATAATTAGATTCTTTTATATATAGAAGTCATTAAATAATTAATAATTAGTATTTATTATGAATTAATTAAAAATAAATATTTGAAAACGTGATCTACGTTAAATGGTTTTTTCATGTAACGAGAAGTTATAAAAATTAATTAAATACTAATTATTATTAACATTTACTTTTTTTTTTGACAAAAATTAACATTTACTTATTATTAATATTATTCATATTGTTTACTTTTTAGGTATTTAAAAACATGGAGGTTAGTTGAGCAATACCATGTGCGTTTGCATGAAAATTTAAATGAGATAAATATATTTTTTAAATAATAATTAAAAAACATGAAACAATTATGATTAGTGAATACACAATTTTTTTAAGAATACACAAATTTTTTATGGTCGAGACTATTTAATTTATATATCTTATATATATTTTTTAACAATAACTATATAACACATATTTAATATTTATATCGATTTTGCACGACCCGTACGAACGCACATGTCATTATTAAGAGAGAGGTTTCAAAGAGAGAGAAAACAAAACCCTAAATAAATTAGTTTTCTTTGTCTCGGATGCCTAAGTCAAGGAAGAATAACAAATGTCCACTTTTCAATACTTGGAAAAAAGCGTTTTGGGAGCATATCATTAATTATTATTTTTTAACTTCCAACTACTATTATTATGATGCAGACCTATTGAGTAGGCTCATATGCTCATACTGTTTACTTCTATCTACACGTTTCCAAAACATCTCAATGCAAATAACCATTAAATAATCAACATATATTCCAAATTCCAAATCCCCATGTTAACTCAAAAGATTTTGTATTCAACACTTAATAAAGTTTTTTCAGGTTTCCAATAATACATTTATTTTTCTTTTAGTTGAAAGCATAAAGTTAAAACTTTTGCATAACTTTATTAAATCCAACTTATTTATAAATAAACAACCTAAAACCATAGGAGGTATGAATATCAAATTCAAGACATGGGCTTAATTTCTTCCAATTCACATCCATTTTTACTTAATAAATTAGTAATATTTTTGTAGAATGAAATCATTTATATTCTATTAAGTAGAATGAAATCTTTTTGTGTCTAATCTTATTTATTTCATTAATCAATATATTCTTTCCATTCAATTTATTTTATTACATATTAAATTAGAGGTCTATTTTATACATTTCCTACAAAAATATTTATGGTAATAGTTCGAAAAAAATTTTATGAATTTAATAATTCGTACATATTTTTTGACGGGCCGACAAAATATTTACTTAAATTGATTAGATATTAGAGATCATATGTTTAATGACTTCTAAATTACTATATAACACGATCTCTTCGTTCCCAAAATAAATAAATAGAAACACACAATTCAGTATCTCTCTTCTCTTTAAGTTCATGAAAATAAAAGATTTGAATGTAACATTTTTTTAACAGGACATGAAGAATATTTTTTAATTATAAGTATTTAATAGTTATAAACTATTAGGAAATTAAATTACAATTAGGGACATAAAAATTTAAAATTGGGATTAGATTTTTCTCACGTAAAAACGAAAGGATGAGATTTCAGTTTAAAATTGAGATTAAAATTTTCTCACGTAAAAATTAATTAATTTACTTACCAAATTCAATTTTATTTTATTTTTTATAATTTACTTATCACATTCAATTTTTCAAAAAAATTTCTTTTAATTTTTCAACCATTGTTATTTATACAACTTAACTATGTTTAAATTTATTTTATATTAGATGGTAAAATCATATAATATCAACATAATCCATAAATTTACAATACAGAAGAATGTAAAAATTATAGTCATGCTCGATGGGCCGAACCTATTTTTCTGACGGGCCGACAAAATATTTACTTAAATTGAACAGATATTAGAGATCATATGTTTAATAACTTCTGAATTACTATAGCATATAACTTCTAAATTACTGCACAAATTTAACAAACATAATACTATTTAATTTATTAAATCTAATCAAATTATTAAACCAATATGTTTTTTTGGTATATAATATATTTTATTTTATAATAATTGTTAATAGAAATTGTAAAATTAAAATTATAAACAATTATAAAAATTACAGGCATGCCCGACGGGACAAACCTGTTTTTCTACCATATATTTGATTTAATAGAAATTAACAAATCTATATATATCCTGACAACTACTACAACTTAATAAATTAAATTAATATTTGTATGACAATCAACATTGAAATTTTTTTCTGTTAATTCGTATAAATTAATATACATTTTTTAATCATAACTATATAATATTTATTTAATATTCATCGACTTTACGTGACTCGTGCGAATGCACGGGTCCTTTACTAGTTATAATAAAAATAAGAAACAAATAAAAATGTTTCTCTCCTTCAAAAATAACAAAATGATTTTAATTGAAATATTAAGGGTGTTCAACAATATCTCACATTCACAAGGTCATACATATCTTATATGGTACAACAAATTTGGTTGTTTATCCATAATTTATGGATGTTCACATGCAAACTCTTAGGCGCATCTTGAGTTGTGTAATACGGTGGGAGAACTGACTTTTTGAAATGTGCGGATAGCAAGAGTTGCCACGGACTTTTATTTTATCCAATTAGGAAAGGCAAAAAGAATAGGAAAGACCTTTGAAAGATTTTGAGTTCAGGGGTAGGTTATACAAAGGGAAGATGTAAGCACCCTTTGTATCCATGATTATCCATGGGCTCTTAATTGCTTTGCTCACTTTTTGTTTGTTTGAAATGTTTGAAAGAGAGTAGTGTGTGATTATAAAAGATTTTCGAATAAGGACTTTAACTTGTAAATAAGTGTAGCCTTTTGGAAATTGTTTTGAAAAGAGGTGTGAAAAGTATTTTTGAATGTTTGAGCAAGTAATTAAAAGCACCTACCCTAAGAGTGGATCTTTCTTGTTCTTTAAGTCTTTTATTTGAAAGGGTTATCCATACCATAAGGAGGTTAGGTAGTCTTTTCATTGGATGTATCGAGTCATCGAGGGTCATCGTTTGCCATAAGTCTATCCATACCATAAGAAGGGTAGGAAGTCTTAGGAAAGGATATGAAGATTCATTTGTAGGCAACCAGTAAGGACACCTTAGCATTCGAAGGGACTATCGTTATTCATCGAGGCGACATCGAGGGACGAGATCATTTTAATCGTAGGCAACTTGAAGGGACTATTATCTTTATTCCGAGGGACTATGATGATTTGAATTGAAGGCATCAGGTGCTAAGGTATCCCTACGCTCGAAGGGACTTGACTATTATAATCGAAAGGCACCAATAAGAGGGATTACCCTAAAGGTGGGTGTGTGCACAAAAGTGGTTGATTTATTTATTCCTGAAAATTAGGGTTATTCTAGTTTGATATTATCTTGTCATACAATCCTAATAATATACATCTAAACAATTTATATCAGTTTATAGGTGCGGAAAGTAAAGTGCGGAAAAGTAAATCCTACGCTGTCATACCCCAAAATTTTCCCATACTATTTCTCCTATTCAAGTCCAAATCAATACACAAAACTCCAAAACACACTCTCCTAAAACAACAGCCTCTAAATTAGGGTTCCTGATTTAATCAAGGAATTTGAACTTCTGATACCTCAGGTGGATTCCATGATCTCCCATATGATTCAAAGTGCCCTCATGCCAAGTTTCAAGTCTTGATTCAAAAGATTGCTCACTCAATGACCCAAACGATCGATAATCGACTGGTTGACCTAAAAGTCAAAACATGGTCAAACTACAGTCAAAACTTCTGATTTTTGGTCAACATTCTCATTATGAAGTATCATTCATCATTTGATCAAGTATTGATCATGATTCATCAAGAGAAGTTCAGAAATCAACAAAACCTAAAGTTTCTAAATTAGGGTTTTCTAGAAGAAAATCAACTGAACTTTGACCAGCCATAACTCCTACATGGAACATCAAAAGTTTCCCATCCAAAGCTCATTTTGAAGGAAATTGAATTCTCTACAACTTTGTCTCTCACATGCCAAGTCTAAAAATGCTTCATTTGAGAAATATGGATCAAAACATTATAGGTCCTTTTCAAAAGTCAATCAAAAGTCATCTTTTTCAAAAGAGCACACAAGGAGCATGGAAAATTATTTTGACATGAGACCAAAAACACTGGTTAGAGGACTCTTCAAGGTTTCCAAAAAGTCCTAGATCCCCTCCATACCTCAAAAATTGAGGGAGATAGGCCTTGTCAAAGTTGGACCATTTTGGAAGGAAAAATGTGAAGAAAAAGGCTTCAAAATGAGTTTCTTTGCAAATGGGCCCATGATTTTAAAACCCAATCTCCTTCCTTATGATATGCAGAGCCCAAAATCCAAATGCCACAAAATTATTTGGTTTATTTAATTTTACTTGAATTTTTATTCCTTTAAAAGTCCTAAAATTAAAAAATTCAAAGATTTATGAAGGAGATTTGTTTTGAATCTAATTCTAATCAAATCCAATCAATGTTAACTCCACAAAACAATCAAATTTCATGCACCAATTCATTGGAAGAAGATTGAATCAAATGGGCCAAAAATAGAAAGAATTATTTGATTTTTCAATCAAATTTCATCTCTCCAAACACATGATTTATTTCTAAAGATATTTGACCTAGTTCACCTCCTATATATTCACAATACATTCAACCAAATAGGGAGAGTTTTTGGGAGAAACATAATAGGGTTTCCAAGTTCCAAAGTTTCAAGAAAGCTAGGGAAAGTTTGATCTTCCAATACAGCCTCTCTCATTCGATTCTAAGCATTGGATCACACTCCTAAAGACCCCTGGAGTCGTTCCCAGTCTCTTTCGAAGCTCATCACACAACCAATCATCATCTTCAAGTTGCACCATTGTGATAGTAAAGTTTAAATTCCTAACTCTTTATTCACATAATATGAATCCATTATATGCATACAATCATGTTCATAATCATATTTAGGATTGTTTTGAACCATTATTTGTGAGTTATGGCGCAGGAATCGTGATTTGCCATTGTTAGGGTTTGACTTACCATTGCTTCGGTTCTATTTCCATGTACCATTTCAGGCCCTGAAAATAGGTCCATCAGGTTTGCAAGGACCTAATTACTTGATCTGGGTGATTTGTTTTTTTGTTTTAGCGTTTTTTTGCAGGTTTCGATTTAGCCACGAAGGTGATAGGATGAACTCGTAGCAATTTGATAGCGGAATCGTAGCAATTCTGGGTTTGTTGTTTGTGGAAGATGATGAACAGTAATTTTGAATGGTTGACCGCGTGAGTTGGCTCGTGGAACGTCCCCCATTGGCCAGTCAACAAATTGCGTTTCTCACCCTTCATCTAATTGGTTGCAGCATCAAACAGGGGGCCCACCTTCGACTGTTTTCAATATTACAATTAATTACCTTATTTTAAATAAATTATTTGCTGACTATTATATTATCAAATCTCCTAAGTGGCACAGATGGCTGGAACTCTCATTGGTAAAGGGGAGAGACCGAGTTCAATCCCCACGCAAGACGTGGTTTTTTATCAAATTATCTGAACATGGATCCCATGCATCCATCACGCGCGTTACTACCATGCACCTTCAATCTCAGCCGTCAGATCTCCACGAAGATTAATCCAATGCCCCTGGAAGCGTGTGACCACCATGGATCCTCCAGGCTGAGCCACACTGGATTGAAGCTAAGTGATTTATAATATTTTTTATATATATTTGTTTTATTCTTTTAATTACACAAATCCTTTTTGTTTATTTTCTTTTCTTTTTTATTTTATTTTAAACATATTACTTATTAATTAAATAAATATCTTCATGACTATTTAATCTATTTAATCGAACTTTCGATTATATATATTTTTTTATATTAACTTATTCACTTTACATGTTTAATCCGTGGTTGTAAACCATGATTTTATTTTAGACAATTTTATCATGACCACTAATCACTGTTAGGTAGATGTCACCCATCAACTTAGTATCTTTTCTCCTAAAACCTCATTCCCTAAAAAATCAGGGTTTGCCCTGAATCTTTTCAAAAACTTCTTGTTTTATTTTTAATTGTTTTATTTGGTTTGTTTTCACCGATTAGGGTTGATCTTTAAATACACTAACATCCTTTTTCTTTTCACCCAACTTTCAGGGTTAGTCAAAAGTCCTCCGACTACGCGCCATACCAATCGAAAAGCTAAGTTTCTAATCCTTTTTCTGTTTAGATATCATTTTAATATTTTTTCATTATTTTGCGTTTTCCCCAAAATAGGATTACTTGAAATAATCAATGAATCATTCATACACTCACCCCTATTATTTTTTTGTAATTTTCAGAGTCAATCGAAGGTTCAGGAAGATCAAAGCGTTCAGAGATGTTTAAAATTAATTATTGATTTCTCTTATTTCCGCCTTTTAATTTCCCCCATCCCCGCAGGTGTTTATTGTAATAGCGTAGAACTTTAATTTCTGCCTTTAAATTCTGCTCATTTTAAACTGCGTGGTTAGTAATCTTAGGGAGTGCAAGCCTTTAACAGAATTAGGATAATTAATTATAAGATAAATACCCGAATTCAACCACATGATTGTTGCACCCACATACCTTTAGGGTAATCCCTCTTATTGCCTATGTTGCCTGTTGCCTCTAAGTATACTAAATAGTCAAAGTCCCTCGATTCCGAGGATACCTAAAGCAATGTTGTCTGTCGCCTTCAAAGTTATTGAAACTCCCTCGATGTTGCCTTATAAGATGATTGTCCCAATTGCTAAGGTATCCTCGCATGATGCCTTAAATGACTATTATATCCTTCCCTTAGACTACCTGCCCTCTTTATGGCATGGGACAGTCTCGTGGCGAACGATTATTTTCGATGACCCTTACACATCCAATTGAAAGACTTCCTGCCCTCTCATGGTATGGATAGACCCTTTCGCCTGAAAAGCTAAAAGAACGAATTTTCAAACTTAGGGTAGTTGCTACTAATTGCTTGCTCTAATTCAAATTACTTTTTACACCTCCTTTTCAAATCAAATTCAAAAAGACTACGCTTATTTACAAGCTAAAGTTCTTCTTCGAAAATCTTTTCAAACAATTCAAACATTTCAAACAAAGTGAGCTAAGCAATTAAGAGCCCATGGATAACCATGGATGCAAATGGTGCCTTACACCTTCCCTTTGTATAACTTACCCCCCGAACTCAAAATCTTTAAAAGGTGTTTTCCTGTTCTTTTAGCCTTTCTAATTGGATAAAATAAAAGTCGGTGGCGACTCTTGCTTAACCGCGGCATTTAGATAAAGTCAGTTCACCGTATTACATACGCTATTACAAGGCTTCGGGGAGGGGGATTACATAACCAAAAACGGGGAATGTGTGGAAAAGTAAATCCTAAAACTATTACACGGCTTTGGGGCAGTTACATAATAATTAATAAAAATATGCAGAAAATAAAAGCCTAATTTCTATTACAATCCTTAGCAGTTACATAATATAAAAAACTATGAAGAAATAAAATACGGAAATAAAAATCCTAATTACTATTACAACCTCGAAACAGTTACATAATAATAAAAATATGCGAGAAATAGAATAGCGGGTGAATTGAAAAGTCGAGAAAATATGGAAAGAGAGAAGAGGAGGAAGAATTAGAGTTAGAAAGGATTTAATGCTAATCTTAATATATATATATATATATATATATATATATATATATATATATATATATATATATATATATATATATATATATATAAATCCAAGGTTGTCATGATGGCAACCCTAGCCACATGTCAATCTGATAGCAACTCTAAGCACAAACCCTAATTCAAAATTTACTAATTTGACCTTACAATTTAATTTTAATTTTACTAATTTAACCCTACATTAAGAATAAATATAATAATAATAATAGTAAAACCAATAATGATAATAATAATAATAATATAAATAATAAATAATATATATTTATTGCCACAATCTTAAATCTACTAATCACTAAATTGACACAATATTAGTATTTAAAATAATAATCATAACAACAACAATTGTAATAATAATTAAAATAACAATAATCATAACAAAAATAATATTAATAATAATTAATATAATATATATGTATATCCCAAAAAAACTTAATCAATTCTTATTATGAAAAAAGAAATAGTTCATACATTAAAAAATATCATATTATAAAGTTATTTGGTAAATACATTATTTTTTAATGATATTGTAAAATAATATTTACACATCACATAAAAATTTTAGGTGTCACTCAAATGTTTCACTCCCTTCTTTTTTCTTCTTTTATACTACTATCTATTATTTTTCATTTTTGGATGCCCGCACATATTATTTCCGTTAAATGAATGTCAATAAATTATGATAATAATTACTTAATAAATTATTCAGTTATGATTTCTTCAATATTTACAGTTTTGCATCCTAACCAATTATTTCTATAAAAAAATAATAATAAATATTAATTATGATAATTTGAACTCAATAAATCATTTCGTTACGTTTGTACCAATATTTATTTTCTACCATTTACATTATTCTACATAGAGTCTCATTTGTATAGAAAATTACACTCTTTCTTCATTTCATACATTAAGTAAACATTCTAACTTTCCAACAATAGAGGAAAAAAATTTAAATAACCAGGTTTAATAAAAAAATTACAAAAAAAACCATGTTTTCGGGGTATTTACCAAAATGTCTAGGTTTGGGAGACCGGAAAGTTGTCTGCGCCAAATAAAATGGCGCATTCATGTGTTTCTAGCCAAATGGATTGGCGCAAACACCTAATTTTTAGGGCAAAAATTTTCAAGCCAATTCAATTGGCGCATTAGTGCAACATCCCACACATAGGCGCCATTTCATTTGGCTCCTATGTGTTGGGTTATTTTTTTTAAAAAAAACAATCGTTTCGGGTATTTTTGCGCAAAGTTTTTTATTCCGGTGTTATATTTCCGTAAAAACGTCTGATAAATCGAGTTCGTAAAATTCTTAGTAACCCTAAATAATATTTGCGTTGTCGATTGCGGTATTTTACTAAAGCACACTTTATTGATGAAAGACTAAGGAAAGGTTACAAGAGGTGGTAAAGAAATTGATACATTGTCGAAAAAAAATACAAAGTAGATTAAACTTGCGACGAGGTCGAGCCACGATTAGGACATCTTTTTCTATTGTGCCCCACCTGACGACAAATGCTGCATTTTCTTTCCATTTTGTCTTGGACGTCTATTTCGGTTCTAATCCGCGTACTATTGGGGTGACCCTTTTTCTTTCGTCGCATTGCGTCATTATGCCAAACTACCTCCCCATCATACTCAGGCCAGTAATCCTCCTTGGCTACCACTGGAAATGCAGCACTATAAACTCTGAGCAATGTCTGAGCCTTGTAAATTGTAGACAGTAGTGATATTGCGTCGTGGTGCGCAAATGCACATGCAGCTATGACATGTGAGCAAGGCATACGAAAAGCTTGAAACCTTCCACAGTCGCACCAATGGTCGTCTAGCAGAACCCTATATTGTTGTCTTGGCAAACCCTCATTGTGGTCAATTATTTCGCGAACACTGAAGGTGCGGTTGAATCGGTCGAAAACAGTTACTTGATGAGTGTTTGCTTTTGCTGATTGCTGATTGCTCTTGCATAAATTTCATGCAACTATCACTTAACAATTGACCCGGTTGTCTAACATCACCCCACTTCCTGCCTCTCGTTGAGAATAGCGAAGCCATCCTAAAGTAGGTTGCCTCCACTAGTGCAGTGATAGGAAGGTCACGAATGCCTTTGAAAACTCCATTCATGGATTCTACCAGATTTGTCGTCATGTGGCCCCATCGCACGCCATTGTCATAAGCCCTTGTCCATTTCTCCCTAGAAAGATTATCTATCCAAGTTCCGGCATCTGGATTTTTCAGTACAATTTTACTCCGATAATGCTGGAATGTAGGTTGGTGATAAGTGCCAAAATGTACTTATTTTGTGTATGTAAATAGTGGCACTTATCGATACTTTTGTTAATACCGTTTGAATAATTCCCCGTTTTGTGTATAAATACGTATACTTTGTGAATAATTGTATTTTCATATACTTTTATACCATTTGATAGTTTTTCCTTTGTTTTTATAGGTATTCATGCTTATTGGAGCCTTGAGGAATAAAGTGTCAAAGGCACGGCTTCGATCTCGCAGTTTTGGTGCAAGCCCGCTTAGCCACCATCAAGCGGACTTCCAAAGAATCAAAATAAGGATGATAAAAATCATCATTTTGGTTTCCATTCATTCATTATTGGATAGAGCATTGAATAAGCTTTCCAACGCTTCGAACCGGGCGCAATTCGGAGTTACGGTTCTCAACTTATGGCGAAAACAAGATTTCACTTTTGCTGTCAGTCCGCTGAGCGGAGGGGGTCCGCTGAGCGGATCTCCAGCGGAGCAAATCAGAGTCTGGATGCAATTTTGACTCCGCTGAGCGGAGGGGGTCCGCTAAGCGGACCTGCTAAGACATCAGCTCGTTAAAAGGGGCAAAAATCACATTTTTAGGTTATGGTTTGGGTATTTTTGAGTCCCAACACCATCAACTTCATTCTTAGAGTAGAATTGGCTTAGAAAACAACTTCGGAGGTTGCATACGGATGATCGGGGGTGGATTGAGCGTCGAACGGAGCTGACAAACCGGGAGATCTTCGGTTCATTTCTCTTCTTCTTTGTGTATTTCTCTTTGGTTGGGTTTTGTTTGTATATTTACTTGAATCTTATGTATATTTACCGATTATAATGTTATGTTTAACTTGCTTTACAAATCTGTGTTGATGTTGTTCTGGATTTTTGCTCTATGCTGGGGATTTGGGTTGCTTTAGAGATAAACTTCTTGAATCCTTATCTAGGATGATAATCTGTTGGTTTTGAACTCTAGAGATAGATTTAGAGCTAGCATTCACTATTTGTATCTGTTCTTAATGCTTTCGTGTTTGAGCGACGCGCGAGAGATCGCCGACGTGAGAATACGGATGTTCTCGCGACTTCGCGTTAGAGATAACCTTAGTTGTGAGATGATCTCGTTTGTGCTCCAGAGATGGACGTTTATGTGAGAGATACGTGATGACATAGATGAGTACCGTAGGTTGAGTATAACGGGTTGGTAAGTGTATGTTTGTGAAGAGTGAATATATTTACATTCCTGATAAGTTCTTTCTCTTCTAAGAATATGTTCATTTTTACTTGTTCATATCTTTTTATCTTTTGTTCATTCAGACCCAAGTTCGAAACCGTAAAAACTGTTGAATGGCATCTCTCCATCTCTGAGGACGATAAATCCCGGATCAATATTTCCAAATCTTTTTGTTGCTTGCCCTATACTGCATTTCAACAAAATGGCGCCGTTGCCGGGGATGGTTGTGATTGCATCGCAATAGTTTCTGTGGTTTTGAACTTTGTATATATCGTATATATTGTATAGTTTCACTTGTATATATACTTACTTATACATGTTTACTTGTTTATGTCCACCATATAGTTTTACTTGTATATGTTACATACAAGTATACTTTTGTTGGTGGATATTGGTGAAACATGTTGATCTCGGATTAGCTCTTTACTTACAAATCTTCACTTTTCAACTCGTGCATCCAACATTCACCAACTTTCTCTTTGTGTATGTTAATAGTTATAAGTGTTTCATGTTTGTATATATGTGTTTGTTCATGTACATATTTGTATACTTGTGTTTTCCTTTATGTTCGTTTAATCATTGTATATATTTGTACCAGTAACATTTGTTGAGTGGTTGGTTAGGAAACTTTCTTTAGGCTTGTGCGGTGAGACGTTACCATGGCATGACGAGAGGAGTCTACTTTCCAAACACCGAAACAATAAAGGCGTCGAGTTAACGACGTAAAACAAGCGCTTGTTGGGAGGCACCCCAACGGTTGTAAATATTGTTTATATTTCTATTTATGAGGTATTTAGGTGAAGTGGTGAGTGATTGGAACAACAGATCCTGTTCTGATTTTTCTGGTTTCTGCTATGTCCGCTAAGCAGAGCAGAGCTCGCTAAGCGAGCATAGCAGAATTTTGTTTTTCTGCTCTGTACCAGTGGGGTTCCCATTCCACTTGGTTCACTCATTTTTCCCACTTTCACCAAGGCTAATTAATAGTAGATAATAGTTTTATTTTTCTAATTCTTTTGTTGGTTGTTTGTACTCAAATTTTGTCGGTAATTCGAAGATTTTTGAGGTGATTTTCCAAAGCTTGAGTGTTTCAACTTGCGGATGTATGGTAGGATATTGTTTTTGAAGTCGTATCATTCAAGGTACTCATTTATCGCTTTCTATAGCATAGCATGTTTATGAAACTTTTCATTTGTACAATTACCATACCATTCATTCTTTTGCATTACTTGCTTGTTGATTGAATCACTTTAGTTCCCAAACCATAAATGTGAGGAAGCTTTCCATTGTTTATATATGCTGGAGGCCGCAATCTTTGTTTTAACTGGATTTTATTATGCTTAATCTTTTGTTTATGTTGATTTTATAAAAGCATGAAAAGGATCAAGGCATTTTGTTTCATTTTGAGCACAACCACCATAACCAAATAGTCAATTCACCTTGTGAGTGTGTGATCATTTGTTAACCCTTTTGAGCCTTTTTGTCAATGTCCATGTTGTTTTTTCTAAATGCTTATCTTTAAGTGTTTAGTTTTCATTTTTGCATGGATGATTGATTCTTTTTTTTCTTGAACCCTCAACCATGATTTTTGGTATGAATTTTTACCTTGCCTAGAAAGTAGGGAGTATTCATATGATGGTGTGGTTGAATTCAAGTTGGGGAGAGAAATGGTTGCTACTTATGTGGTTGTTGCTATGAGGTTGAAAAGAAAGAAAAAAAAGAAAAAAACGTGAAAAGAAAAAGAAAGAAAAAAGTGAAAAAGTTTTGAAAAAGAAAAAGAAAAGAGAAGTGAATAATTGTGCTAATAATTATTGTGATTGGTTTGAGAAACTTGTGGTTAAGGAAGAAGTTTAATCGAGATTGTGTTGTTTGGATCTTTGGTGGATTAATCACTCCCTTAGGTTTAGGCAATTTTTTGTTTCGATTAGCATTAGGACATATCCATTGTTTGTTAACCAAACCACATTACAACCTTGAAAAGTCCTCGTGATTCTTGCTTTTGTATCTTCAATGTGATTTTTGGATGAATGCATAATTTAATTTTTTGTTTGCAAGATTGTTGGATGAGTGTTAAAAGTCCTTCACCTTTGTGCGTTCTTCATCCATTGATGAAATTTTGCTAGGTGTGATTCATGAGATAGCATGTATTGGTTTAGAATGTTTTGCATGATTTTTGTACTTAGGATTAGTTTCATTTACATGTTGTCGTTGTAGGATAGTGGTAAGTATTTACTTTGTTTATACGTTTTTGTATTGAGCCATACATTTTTTTTTGGTTTTCAAAACTTGTTGATTCATAATTCTTTGGTTTATTACTTTTGATTCTTTGATTTATTTGACATTGTTTGAGGACAAACAAAGTTTCAAGTTGGGGAGAGTTTGATAAGTGCCAAAATGTACTTATTTTGTGTATGTAAATAGTGGCACTTATCGATACTTTTGTTAATACCGTTTGAATAATTCCCCGTTTTGTGTATAAATACGTAGACTTTGTGAATAATTGTATTTTCATATACTTTTATACCATTTGATAGTTTTTCCTTTGTTTTTATAGGTATTCATGCTTATTGGAGCCTTGAGGAATAAAGTGTCAAAGGCACGGCTTCGATCTCGCAGTTTTGGTGCAAGCCCGCTTAGCCACCATCAAGCGAACTTCCAAAGACTCAAATTAAGGATGATAAAAATCATCATTTTGGTTTCCATTCATTCATTATTGGATAGAGCATTGAATAAGCTTTCCAACGCTTCGAACCGGGCGCAATTCGGAGTTACGGTTCTCAACTTATGGCGAAAACAAGATTTCACTTTTGCTGTCAGTCCGCTGAGCGGATCTCCAGCGGAGCAAATCAGAGTCTGGATGCAATTTTGACTCCGCTGAGCGGAGGGGGTCCGCTAAGCGGACCTGCTAAGACAACAGCTCGTTAAAAGGGGCAAAAATCACATTTTTAGGTTATGGTTTGGGTATTTTTGAGTCCCAACACCATCAACTTCATTCTTAGAGTAGAATTGGCTTAGAAAACAACTTCGGAGGTTGCATACGGATGATCGGGGGTGGATTGAGCGTCGAACGGAGCTGACAAACCGGGAGATCTTCGGTTCATTTCTCTTCTTCTTTGTGTATTTCTCTTTGGTTGGGTTTTGTTTGTATATTTACTTGAATCTTATGTATATTTACCGATTATAATGTTATGTTTAACTTGCTTTACAAATCTGTGTTGATGTTGTTCTGGATTTTTGCTCTATGCTGGGGATTTGGGTTGCTTTAGAGATAAACTTCTTGAATCCTTATCTAGGATGATAATCTGTTGGTTCTGAATTCTAGAGATAGATTTAGAGCTAGCATTCACTATTTGTATATGTTCTTAATGCTTTCGTGTTTGAGCGGCGCGCGAGAGATCGCCGACGCGAGAATACGGATGTTCTCGCGACTTCGCGTTAGAGATAACCTTAGTTGTGAGATGATCTCGTTTGTGCTCCAGAGATGGACGCTTATGTGAGAGATACGTGATGACATAGATGAGTACCGTAGGTTGAGTATAACGGGTTGGTAAGTGTATGTTTGTGAAGAGTGAATATATTTACATTCCTGATAAGTTCTTTCTCTTCTAAGAATATGTTCATTTTTACTTGTTCATATCTTTTTATCTTTTGTTCATTCAAACCCAAGTTCGAAACCGTAGAAACTGTTGAATGGCATCTCTCCATCTCTGAGGACGATAAATCCCGGATCAATATTTCCAAATCTTTTTGTTGCTTGCCCTATACTGCATTTCAACAGTTGGGTTAATGCATAACCAACATTGACCAGGGCCTTCCTGAGTTGCCTATCCTTGATCTCCCGCATGAAGTTCTGGGCGATGTGGCGAATACAATAGACGTGAGTTGATGGTGGGTCATGCCATCTGTTTGCTGGATTGTTATAAGCACTCTCAATGGAAGCGTGCTTATCAGAGATTAAATAGAGGTCAGGCTGAGGAACAACATGTTCTCGGAGGTTTCTTAGAAAGAAACTCCAAGCCGCGGCAGTTTCACCTTCAACAATTGCGAACACCACTGGAAATATATTGCTGTTCCCGTTTTGTGCAACCGCCATAAGCATGGTTCCCTTGTATTTGTCGTATAACCATGTTCCATCAATTTGAAGTATGGGTTTACAATGTGCAAACCCTCGTACGCAAGGTTTGAACGCCCAAAAAAGGCGATGGAATATTCTGTTTCCTTGGACAGGGGTTCCATCCGGGGCATGCGCGAGCAGTGTCTCTAGAATAGAAATAGTGCCAGGTGCGTAAGTTTGTAGCGCAGTAAGGTAGCGGGGAAGAATTTTGTATGACTCCTCCCAATTGTCGTAGACTTTTTCAATTGCCTTTGTTTTTGCAACCCACGCCTTTCTGTAAGATGGAGTATAGTTGTAGGCTGTAACGATATGCGAGATAATATTTTTGACCTTCAAAGACGGATTAGAGCTTATGAGAGGCAAGATCTCCTGACAGATAAGATCACCACTGAGTTTCGTATGATCCTGGGAAGTGTTAGGGTTGACACATGTGTGTTGTTGCGTAATCGACCCTATGACCCATGCATTACTTCTCTTCCTATAAGAAGCCAACAGTCTGAAGCCACATTCTGGATTTTTACAAGTGATTACATACCGTTCCAGGTTTGAACGATCTACTTCAAAATCAACGTTGTGCGCCATGTTCCATTTTTTTATTGTTCTAAGACATGCCTCTTTAGAAGGAAACTTGTCTCCTTCCTTTAACTCATCGTCATTTTGGATGTACGGTGTGAAGAAGATGTCGGATGATGGTTCGTCACCTTGCAAGTTCAAGTTACTCATATGTGCTGGAGGTGCGAACACATGAGTTGGAGGCACCGACATGTGTTGCTCGTCTTCGGATTCCTCGTTGACCATGTCGTCAAATTCAATTTCTAGATCTTCTTCTTCCTCGTCTATGACATCAACCTCTTCTTGCTCGTTGACTGGTGGGTCAATAACTTACGACTGGACAATATGAGTTTCTTGTGTCTCAACCTGTATAGTAACGTACAGCTCAATGGCATCCAAGCCAGAATATTCGTGGGTAGCAAACATATCTTAGAGGTCTTCATCATTTGCAATCTCCATCTCATAAAACTTGACGATGATGTTGTTATTGAAAGAAGGACATTGGTAGAAAATGTTTGCAATAGGACCTATTGCAATCTTAGCAAGAAGTCGCTGAATGAAGGATGTAAAGGTGTCTCTTTTGCTTAACAAAAATGGCACAACTTGTGTGTTTCTCATCACAAAACCGGCTGTTTCATGTGAGTAAGTCTCACCGTTTAGATGGGCATTTACCAAGTATTGGGGAGATGAAGCCATTGTTTCGGGTTAGTGTTTGGGTGTTGTAATATCAGGAGATAATAGGAAATATTGTTTGTGTGTTGTAATGTTTAGAAATATTGGTTGTCTTATATAGGATAATGCTCTATTGCACAATGTTTAACAACATGCTTACAACTTTGCATTGTCTCAAGATGATGAGACACACGCTGATCTAGGTCTGTCCCAAGATTCCAACATGACGAGACTAGACAGACGCACGCTGATCTAGGTATGTCCCAAGATTCCAACATGACGAGACTAGACAGACGCATGCTGGTCTAGGTCTGTCTCAAGATTGCAACATGACGAGACTGGACAGACGCACGCTGATCTAGGTCTGTCTCAAGATTCCAACATGACGAGACTACACAGACGCACACTGATCTAGGTCTGTCCCAAGATTCCAACATGACGAGACTAGACAGGCGCACGCTGATCTAGGTTTGTCTCAAGATTCCAAATTGAATGTAAAAGACAAACGCATAATGGTAAGTGTCTGTTAGCTTAATTAATGTTTGCACCAACCACAACTAACTAACACAACAACCACATTAATTTTAATTAAATGATCCAGCGTTAAAACATGTACTTGAAAAACACTACAACAACTGGTAGAACACGAAATTACATTGCAACAATAAAATAACACAAAACAAGAGGATTTTAAAGTATGGTGTGTCTGACCACATCATACACAATACATAATCTAAACTACTCAAGTATCACTGCAAGAACAAATGGATTTTCAACGCCTCGATTAACTTCTCCACTGTGTGTCCAAAACATTAGATCCACATCCACATCGTCTTTCACACGATCCCAATAATACATGTAGGTGCCTTCTGGGTTATTATCCGTCAGCGTAATGTATGGACAATGATAATCTATTTGTTTAACTTTCCTGGTTGGACCATCCAGTTGACGAAACCCGGTGTTGATGGCTCTAACAATTCTCTTGAAATCCCAATGCGGGTTCAGACAAACCCGCACATGACTACCTTCCTCAAAAAAGACTACAGCCCAAACTGAATCCATTTATAAGTATTTGCAGTAAGAAGAAAAGAAGAGTTAATACTTTAACTCCACACACACACCTCTATTTATAGAAGAGCGTACCACTTGTAGCAAGTATTTTTTAGTGGGTAAACATGGCGGGAAATATTGTTGTTAATTATTTATAACTTAAACATTTATTGGCGACTTCGTAACGATAAAATATCAATTCATTGAAATACGCGTTGAGCATTTGATTGAACAGTACAGAAGTTACAGAAATGATAAAGAAACTGCGGCATCTAGGATATTACAACGGTTAAAACAACGTCTTCTCTTTCCTCCATCATCCAAGTGCATTGGATGTCGTCTTCCATAGTCTCCCACCAACGCTGCCTTTCAAGAAAAACACCACCCCTTGTTTTAAGCCTCTTGATAGATCTGATTTCTTCGTCGGGACTGTACTCCCCATCCAAAAACCTCAGGATGATCCTCTTAAGTTGGTCCATGGAATGGATATTCCAAAACATAACTGGCATGGGAGGTTTGACGGGAGACTGTTACCCTAAGAATTTCGACTTACTAATAATGGTAGCTAGTCTTTAAGAATATGGGCAGAACTATTAAATATTTTTAGTCGAGATAGTCCGACTAAGAGGTGTTGTTCAGTCGAGGTCCTTCGACTAAAAGTATGTGGATGCCAGGGTCGTTCAACTGAGATACGCAGATGACTTACACGTTTTGCCAAGTTTGTCTTCAAGGTCGAAAGTGTTAGAAGTTAAGGACGACGATTTTTAGCAGTTCCCCAAGGGACACGTGGAGCGTTCACAGTCGAAGATGTTGCATGTAGTGGACGCGTGTCGGCTAGTGATTAGTCGACCGTTAGTAGTAGTTATTTTATTTTACTATTTAAGCAAGTTTCAGATGGATAGTTAGGGGTCCGCATTTTTACATAACACAAGCAAACTCAATCTCTGTGCAAAATGAGTGACGAGTGCAACTTTGGAATGTACGCATGCGTACCAATTTAATTTTATGCAATCATTTACGTTATGCTTTATTTTCAGTGCACATTTACTGCATTTTATCGTCTTCATTTACTTTAAAGCCTTAAGTTTCAGTGTGTTCTTTTACTTTAAAGTTATTACTGCATTTAATACAAATTAGACCCACGTAAACAACAAAGAAAAGCAATTAGTCCTGGAATATTCTAGTTGATTCCGCAAAAGTAACCTTTAAAAAGGAAACTAGCGATTGTTTACCATATTTCTGGGTAAACAAATTGGCACACCCGGTGGGACACGTCAATTGCTATTTGTTTTGTATTTTTGTTGTTAAAAGTTATGTATGATATTAAGAAGTGGTAGACAATTAACTATTATGTCTGATGTTAATGTCAATAATTCTGATTCTTCTAGAAATCAAGGAGTTGTTCTGACAGGAACAGCGTCACAAAATGTTGCAAATTCGTCCCCAACTAGGACAACAAACGTCGGTGGATCGACGGCAGCACCCTTGGTGTCGTCATCAGCAAATGTACGGACGCCGTTTAATCCGGCGAGACCGCCGTTTCAAGGAGTAATACCTCCGCCAGGTTTTAACCCTCAATTCGGAATGCCTACGTCGATGATGCAGGGCTTATACACTAACCCTTCATTATATTCCGACAATATGATGGCGACAAGCACATCATCAAACCCAGGGGGTCGACCTATGGGGATAGGTTATATAAACCAAACGTTGCCATCTCTAAGTACTACGTCGACGTTGTCAATCCGACAACAGATAGACGAAAGTAACCATGAAATGGTGAATGCCCTTACACAATAAATGGGGATTGTTTTTACTCCTATGATAAATAATACAAACCAAAGTTATGAGATATTGGCTGGACAAATGGCCAAAATAGAAGATTTCTTTGGGGCACCCCCACAGCCAAACCGTCTGACTTCCCAAGTGTCGAACGCAAGAGTAGTCGAAACTGTGGGAAATGGGGAACAGATTGAACAAAATATCCCTAGGGTAGTACAAAGGCATCAAGATGCTGATCAAGTTCTTAGAAATGTCCAACAAGATGCTAATATTGGACACAATAATATCTCAAATGTAGTCAAACAAATCCTAGTTCAAAATGGGATAAATGTAGGGTTACATAGGCCTAATTTTGTTTCCCCATTATCAGAATATGTAAGGCAAACAGAATTGCCTAGGGGTTGGAAAATCCCAAAATTTACTAAATTTCCGGGTGAGACTGGTGAATCAACAGTCGAACATGTTGTTAGGTTTCAGACAGAGGCGGAGAATTAGCAAACAACGAGAATTTAAAAATGAAACATTTCCCAAGTTCCTTAACAAAAAATGCCTTTACTTGGTTTACGACCTTGCCTCCACAATCTCTATTCTCGTGGAACCAGTTAGAACGATTGTTTCATGAACAGTTTTATATGGGGCAGTCGAAGATTAGTTTAAAAGAATTGGCTAAAGTGAGGTGAAACGGTACAGAAGCGATCGATGATTATCTAAACCGTTTTAGGTTGCTGAAGGCTAGGTGTTTCACACAAATCCCTGAGCATGAGTTAGTCGAAATGGCTACGAGTGGTTTAGATTATTCCATAAGGAAGAAATTAGATACCCAACATTTGAGGGATATGGCACAACTGGCAGACAGGGTGCGTCAAGTCGAAAGGTTAAAGGCTGAAAAAGCCATGGTTAGTAAATATCATAAGAAAGAAAAGATAGCTTATGTTACTACCAATGAGTTTGACTCTGATAGTTGTGGTGTCGTTTTCTTTTACCTCCCCGTTTCACTTGGGAGGACGGCACGCTAGACCCTTCACGCGAAATTTGGAAGGAGAATGCGCCCGTGGCGGGATGAATTTTATTTCAGTTCTTCCTACGATATCACACGAACTTTCTTATTTGTCCTACGAGTAGGAAAGGGGAAAAAAGATCTCAACTAAACCCTAGGAGTTTGCTAAGTGTGGGGATTTCACCTAGACTAGAAATTCTGGAGTCCGGGAGGTCGGTTATACATAGGGAAGTGTTTAAACACCCTACATATCTGTAGTACTCTACAGGAACCTTCTCTGTGTCATTGTGATTGTGTTTGCTGCTAATGATTGGGAAAGTTTCTCCTTTGTGTTAGGAGAAGGAATTGATTTGATTTGAAAAGACAGACAGACAGACAGACAGACTATTTTTGGTATTTTATTAGCTCGCTGAGATTCCTTGTGAACCTCATGCCTACATATCCCTAGTGGAAGTCAGAGCTTAATGTAGTTCGGGGAACTAACTAGGGAAATTAATTGTTTTTTTGGTGCCTTGCTTGAAGCTCAAGGTTGAAGCTTGGAATTAAATCTCTGTTTACAGTAAAGAGACATGAAATCATCTCTACAGAGAGGTATTTGTACTATTCTACCACAAACATTTTGAAAGAGTGACAGAATAACTGAATTCATTTCATTCAAGAGGGGGACCTTACTTGTGTGTGTGCAAGTATGCCAGTCAGATGCCTCTTAAATGAAAGAAAGATGCTCGTCCAAATTAGGGAAAGTGTACAAGTCTGGGGATGTGCCAGAGCATGTCTTTCAGAGTCCTAAATGGGAGACTTTGATTGAAATTGAAATTGAAATGTTTGTTTGTTTGAATGTGGTAGAGTAGTAAAAATATCTCTCTATAGAGATAAGCTATGTCTATCTACTGTATAAAAGATTTGACTTTAGCTGGCTTGTATGAGGCCCAAGCTTGAGGCTTTTTGATTGATTAATTAATATTATTGACTCTGGGAGATGACTCCATTGAGAATTAATTACAGGGTATTTTAGTGTTCTGTACAAAGCCCAGAATTGAGGCTGACTCTATTTGGAGAGTGTTTTTTTGATGGATTTTATTTGGTGTTCTGTACAAAGCCCAGAATTGAGGCTGACTCTACTTGGAGAGTGTTTTTTTGATGGATTTTATTTGGTGTTCTGTACAAAGCCCAGAATTGAGGCTGACTCTACTGAGGGAGACTCTATTTATGTGCCTTGTACAAAGCCCAAGGTTGTGGCTGACTCTAGCTATGAAAAACATTATTTTCTGCCTTGTACAAAGCCCAAGGTTGTGGCGGACTCTTAAATAAATGAATTGAGTATGGATGACTATATGGGGAAAGATCCTAAGTGTTAGGAATCTTTGACACATGAAAGTATGGTTTATCTGCCTTGTACAAAGCCCAAGGTTGTGGCTACTGAATGATGAAGAACTCACTGGGGAGACTCTATTATCTGCCTTGTACAAAGCCCAAGGTTGAGGCTGACTCTTGACAGGGGAGTTTTATTGTTTGGTGCCTTGTATGAAGCCCAAGGTTGAGGCTAACTGTTTTTGTTGGTTTTAACTCTACTGGAGATTAAAAAGACTGTTTTTCTTTGGAAGCTAACCCTTTCCAGGGATTTTGACTCAGCTGGTGAATTTGTCTATTAAAAGACTGACTTTTATCATGTTTTTGGAGGCTGACCCTTTCCAGGGGTTTTGACTCTTTTGGGGAAATTATCTCCTAAGAGAAATGAATCTTTATTTTTTTTGACTTTTTATTAATTGACTTTGGAGGCTAACCCTTTCCAGGGGTTTGACATTTTAGACAGATGTTGGAGGCTAACCCTTTCCAGGGGTTTATTGAAATGGAGGAATGTGTGGAAGCTAACCCTTTCCAGGGATTTATTGGAATGGAGGTTGATTTTAATTGACTTTGGAGGCTAACCCTTTCCAGGGGTTTTTATTAAAATGAAGGAATGTGTGGAAGCTAACCCTTTCCAGGGATTTATTGAAATGAATGGCAGAAAGATTATCTAATGGAGACTTCTTGTTTAAAGCCCAAGATGAAGGCTGACTCAATACTGAGGATGATCAAACATGGATCCTAGACTCTGCTAAGGAAGATTGATGAAGATAAGGGTGACAGAGACTGTCCATGTCTCTCATTCCAAAAGGTGTACTCAATGCAAAATTGAGACAAACTTAGCTTGTTTAAAGTCTGGTTTAAATTGGAAGAAACTCACCAGGGTAGGCTAAAAGGTGACTAAAGACCTGTTCCTATGTTTATAAGAAACCTGATGGGTCCTTGTATACAAGCTCAAGAGGAAGCTGGAAATGCTTTTAAGAAGCCTGTGGGTCCTTGTACAAAGCCCAAGAGGAGGCTAATCGAGGGTCCTTGTTATAGCACAAGAGAAAGCTATGTAGTTTTGAACTTATTTTGGCTCTAAGCAAATGGGTAAGAGGTTTCACCGGGAATAATTCCTCTTTGGGTGGATGTGTCCTATTATTTGGATTCTAAGGTTTTTACCAAGATGTTTCACCGGGAATAATTCATCTTGGGGGTTTGAACTACAGATCTCTAATTAGGAAAGAGCCTTCACCGGGAAGACATTCTCAATCCTAGGCCATATTCCTATAATATATATATAGTTTAACTGTCCTAAGGTTTATACTCAAACGTAGTTCTAAACAAATATATGTACAGTTTATATTTGACAGTAATTTAAATAAAGACTGTAAATTGAAAGCTTGTAAAGCCTAACCTGGATGGAGTGGAGGCCTTTGAAGAAGTATGTACAAAGCCTTACCAGTAATTAATGGATAACAGTTGAATATATAGGATAAACAGTTAATGGTTTTTGAAAACAGAAGAAGTGAAGATGGACAAAGGTCACATAGGTATCTGAAGAGTTTCACCGGGAATAATGCCCTTCAAATACCAGAAGAATGTTTTGAAAACAGAAAGAAGATTTTGAAAATACAGTTTTGAAAACAAGCTAAGAAGAGAAGGTTTTTGGGACTTACACTCTATTAGAGGCCCAGTACTTTACAGTACTGGTGTAAAAGCAATTGAAAATGATTTTTGAATGATACAAGGTTTTGTTGTTTGAAAACCCTAATCATTTGATTTATTTGGAGATTTGAAAACAGTTTTGAGAATTGACAAAAGTCAACTTAATTAAAGTAAAAATAAAGATTTTTTACTTAATTAAGACCTAAACAATTAGGGTTTTATCATAAACTTTATTTACAAAATGATTTAGGTTAAAACAAAGTGAATATATGTATTTAAAGTATTTAAGAAAACACTTAAAACATACTATTTTAAACCTAATAAAAATATATGAAATAAATAATATTTTTATGATTTTTTTGATTATTCACAAAATAGGTATATTAAATGATAAGTGTGTGAAAAATGAAGTGAAAATAAATTAATTTGATAGGTTAAATAAATATGTGAAGTTTGTGAGAAAATGAAAGAAATTGTGTGTTAAAAAAAATAGTTTTGGCCCTTGGAGGGTTTGAACCCACGCCCTCTAGGCCACACACTCAAAACAAACACCACTGAGCCAACGCGCGTGTGGTGATAGTGACTTGCCTTTATTTGGTTATGTTTCAAAACAAGTTGCAAATCCTTGAAAAATAAAAGAATCAAAAAGTCTGGGGCGAGGGGGATTCGAACCCCAGACTTGAGGCATGATGATACTAAGGGCGTATGGGAGGCCACTAGGGCAAGTTTGTTCAGTCGTTAAGGGAATGCCTATCATTAAAAATAAAACAAACTTTGCTCAGAGATTTGAAAAATGGCGCCACCCTCCATCTTCGTCTTCAACCTCAAGCTCCATCAATTCAAATTTCTGAACTCTCTCAACTCTCAACCATTTGCAATGATGTAAACATGAAACTTGCTCTAAATTCACTCACGATTCTAAATATGTAACTAACATGAATTAATATTAACTACATCTAACTAATTTACCAGAAATCGTGAAGAACCCTAAAATTTCAAAATCAAATTAAATGACTATACTGCAAGATAAATGGATGATGATAGAGGGTTTTCAATCCTCTGATGATGCTGAACAAGATAGAATCGAGCTATTTCACAAAGAGTACTTAAATTAGAGAAGTGAGGTTCAGGAACTTACCTCTGAAAATGGAGGTCGTGAGGATGATTGAGAGCACCTGGGCTTGAATGAATGATCTCAATAGCTTCCCTGAGACTCAATGATGCTAACTGAATGCTTGTTGGAGCTTGAATCCTCCTCAATTGCTCTATGGTCCTCCCTCGATTTCAGCTTCAAGTGAACATGGAGGGTGTTGATTCTTGAGTTACAGATGAGCTGCAGCCATCTGGTTAGCTTCACTATGACCTGAGGAATGTGCCTGGATGATTGGCTTGGCTCAGAACCTCCTGAATTACTCCATGGACCTCCAACTGCAAATGCTCCAAAGTGAGAGCAACAATGGTGTTCCTCCACTTACAGAAGTGATCCAGGTGCTTGGATCACCTCAAATGACCTCCCTTGAGATGTTAGAATGCTTACTTTCCAAAGATGAGCTCTGGTTTGAAGAAAATGATTCTTCTTGCCAAAGAACTTTGAAAAACAATAAGCATGAGAAGAGAAAGAGAAAGCAAGGAATTGAGTTGCTTTGGTGTGGTTTCTGAATGAGAATGAGGCCTCTATTTATAGGGAATTGGTTCAGAGTAATTGATCATAGTAAGCTTGCTTAATGAGGTGAGTTTGGTTTCTTAGCCATGAAGAAAGTTTGAAAATATCCCAAATGCAATGATGCATTTTCGGGCTAGCTTCCCCAACCATTGATCTTGCATGATCTTAGGGAACATTTCTGATTCAGAGGAGAGTTCTAATTGGCTTAGAGCAAGATTCCTTGATGATTCATCATTTGCCATAAATTCAAAAATGCAATCATTACATAATCACATGCCTTTGTTTTTGGGAATCTTCTCTAATCCTTATGCAATGATGAATTTGAATGTATGGCATGTCTTCAGATGTATTAGAGGTCGTGTAGCATCATTTAGTGAAGCAAAATGCACAAAATTGCAAAGTTTCAAATTGTACATGACCTATAATTTCACTTCATGAGGCCAACTTTGAACAAGCATAACTCCTAGCTCAAATTGAATTTGGAGAAGGTTGAACACAATTTGGAAAGCCCTAAACATCTACTTCAAATCATTAGTTTATGTCTTCTTCAGAATCATTTGGGAAATTTGTGAAAAATGAGCCCAAAGTTGGATGAAAACTAGGTTAAAACACTTAGAAAAATTTCTAAGTGTTTATGACCTAAACTTCAAAATTTCCAAAACTTCATAAATGGTTGATCTTTTGAAAAAAGTTCCTTTGTAAGATGTTGTTTTATTTTGCAAGATCTACAACTTTCATGTTGGAAGTTTTTTGAGTTGTGTAGGTGAAATTTTGAGTTCTCATCATGCCTTCAAAAACCCTAATTCCCGACTTTTCGCTCCTTGATGAATTTCTTTGAATTTCTTTGGTCAAATGACTTTGACATCCATATATTGATGATACTGATCTTTGAAAGTCATTTTTTGACCAAAAACCTTAAAAGTCAATGATGATCCTTCACAGTTGACTTTTTCCTGACAAAGTGAATTTTTGGGCTTTTGTGTAGAAACAAGATCTTTTCCTCAAATGAATGATGTAAATGGATTATATTGAGGTAGTAGAGATTCTTGAATCATGTCTTGAGTTTTGGATTCATGCCCTGATTAAAAGTCAACTATCTTGGTAAATTAGGTCAAAACCCTAATTTGTCGACCATGTGAAAATAATGACTGTAGACTTTGAATTGAAGTGTGATGTCCAGTAGATCTTGTAATATGAGTTATTTGAAGATGATTGATGTCTTTGAATGGTTCCCTGAGGCTTTTTAGGGTTTCCCAAAAGTGATCCCTGATTTTAGTCCTTGATAGGCTCAAAACCCTAGTCTGGTGACCTGAGTAAACCTGTACTCATATGACTGGATGTCTAATCAATCATAGATGAGAAAAGTGAAGTCTTTTAGCCTCATGATTGTATTAGGGACTAATCCTTGTATTGATTGATCCTTTGCCTGAGCTTTCTTGTCTTTGAGCATCCTCGATTGGATACCAGATGGAGAAGTGACTGCTCTGGGAACTTGTCTTGACCTGATGAAAAATCCTGAAGATATGCCATCTCAGGGGGGTCAAAAATTAGGGTATGACAGATGCCCCTATTTAAGTTTCTTTTATCTGGAGGGAGAGAGATTGATATCTCGATCTCTCCTGCGTAAAAGAGACTTAAATATCAAAGAATGCCCGAATTTTGGGCGCTCCTGAGATGTTGTAACTGACATAGTCTTTGCATGACTTGATCCCGTTGTCGCGCTTGGCGGGGGATGAGGAGACAAACTCCTGCATAAATACTTGATGTGGATTCTGGTGAATGGATGGCAATGTTGGATGCGCAATCCATCTTCTTTAACTAAGTGTTGATACTTAGAAAAAGGTAAACAACCTCTTCTCGTTTCGGATGTCCATATCTCGAAACTGGTCTCGGTTGTGTTTGGACAATATCTCAGATAAAGAGAAAATTTCCAACAGTTTGTTTCCTCATCAAACTTCTCATCAGCACTTGGAGACGAGACGCCATTTGATGGTAAATAAAGAAACTTCAAAGGTTTGTTTCCTCGTCAAACTTCTTATCAGCACTTGGAGATAAGATGCCATTTGACGGTAGTAAAGAAACTTCAACATCTTCCCTTTTGACTTGACGTCTTTGAAAGAATGTCATATGGCCTCATGATCTTTTGAGGGGCTAATGACTTTGTTTGAAGGCGGACGAACTGTTTTCGGGGTGGAAACTGCCATTCGTCAACTGATGCCTGGGGAATCAACGAACTGTTTTCCTAAGAGGAAAATTGCCATTCATCGACTCTGTGGGGAGTTAAACATCCCAGAAACAGACAAACTGTTCGAAGAAACTGCCATTTGTCGATCTCTTGAGTATTTAACAGGCGAACTGTCTTTTCTTGGGAAAAGACTGCCATTTGCCAATTGCTAGGGGAGCAAACTGTCTTCTACTGGGAGAGACTGCCATTTGTCGACCCTGTCATGAAAGAAAGTGAGCAAACTGTCTTCTGCTGAAAGAGACTGCCATTTGCTGACTTTGTTATGAAAGAAAGTGAGCAAACTGTCTTCTGCTGAAAGAGACTGCCATTTGCTGACTTTGTTATGAAAGAAAGTGAGCAAACTGTCTTCTGCTGAAAGAGACTGCCATTTGCTGACTCTGTTATGATAGAAAGTGAGCAAACTGTCTTCTGCTGAAAGAGACTGCCATTTGCTGACTCTGTTATGATAGAAAGTGAGCAAACTGTCTTCTGCTGAAAGAGACTGCCATTTGCTGACTTTGTTGGGGAATCTGAACTATCTTCTGGACGAAGACTATCATTCACTGACTCCGCTGGGGAATCATTTGTCGATCTGCTGGGAGATTCTGAATTTTTCTTTGACAAGAAGTGGCACCTCTTGACCCTGCTGGGGAAATACCAAACCTCTAGGTAATTCCAAAATGTGAAGCAGACTATCTTATCTGAAGAAGACTGTCGAATGTCGCTCTGCAGGAGATTCTCGGCTGAGGAATTCCAAAAGTGAACAAACTATTTCCTTGAGGGAGACAACCATTTGTTGACTTGCTTGGGGAGATCCTTGTGTATGAACTGTTGTCTCGGAGGAAAAAGTTTCTCCGGAACTTGCAGGGGAAACTCGAGTTCATGCCTCAATGACTTAGGCATTCACAGGATCAAAGCCTGATTCGACTATGCAGTTATGATGTAATGTATGCATGAATATTATGACAATGATAAAATGTAAAGTGAATGTGAATAGAATTGTCGCAGATGTAAAATCCTATGATGCGACTTGAATTCTTGTTGATCAGAAGATGTCCTCTTCTTGTAGTTCGAACTCTGTTTGGAATATCTGGCTATCAGTTGTCCGCTGTCCGAAATGAGTAATATGAATTGAAGTAAAGATCCGTCATCGGGAGATGTTCGCAAAGCGACCTCATGGGGAAGACTTGGTTCCCGGAGTCTCAACCGTTCTCGGAGCAACTGTTTGCATTCTTCCTATTGTTTGTAAACCTTAGAAAGAAATTTCACCTTTATTTTTGCAAGTAAATTCATTTTTATTTTATGAAAACATTTGTTTCAAGAAAATGACTGTTTAAACTTAAAATGCATTCCAAGAAACTGAATAAGACTAGATTGCAAAGGAAAAGCACAAGGCTCAAATTATTATATATGGAATGGTAATCAGCCAAATGCTTGATTCCATGGAGTATTTACAAAGTTGGAAATTGGTAATTTTCGGGAAAAGGGCTACGATGAAACGTGACGACCGTTATCTTTCCCTTCCACTCCGAGTTGCGCTGTATTCGTGCTTCGTAGAAGATGACCTGCTGATGATGAATACTCCGCTATGGATTTTGAATGATCAAGTTTGTCCTGAACACAGTTACTTGCCATATATCCCTAACTTTTGCGTAAACTACCCCTTTCGGGTTTTAAGTTTACCGGGATTGATTATTTTTTTTTTTATGTCTCTAACTTTTGCCTGAATCGCCCTTTCGGGTTTTCGATTCACCGAGACGCTCTTTTTTGCCTAAGCCGCTCTTTGCGAGTTTTCAACTTAGCGAGCTGTTCTTTTAATTATTTAGGCGAAGTATTTCTTGACTGCGTCGACGTTCACAGGACGGGTGAATTCTTCTCCATCCATAGTCGTGAGTATTAAGGCTCCTCCCGAGAAAGCTCTCTTGACCACGTAGGGGCCGTCATAATTGGGAGTCCATTTCCCTCTCGAATCTGTGAGAAAAGATTGAATCTTTTTGAGTACGAGGTCGCCTTCTTTGATTGTGCGAGGT
>NC_081184.1:95333883-95409736 GCF_029867415.1 Vicia villosa | reverse complement strand
CTTGCAGTTTTTCAACGTCGGTGGAGAAAAGGTAAATTGGTTCCCTTAGGGGAATAGGTTCTTGACGTTGATATGGCATCCTGAGCTTGAATGCTCTGACGCGTACCCATTGAAGGTAAGGATCCAGGGAGATGCAAAGATGTTTTCCTAACAATCTTCTCCCTTTGCTGTGAACAAGACGCCAGGCTTGGACAATTTCCTTCTTCAGCATGTTGCCATGATCGTCGATGTTCTTGAAGAACAGACCCTCCAATTGGATGTTACTTGGTATATTTTTCATGGGATAGCCGTATTGACGACGGGCTAAAGCTGGATTGTAACTAATTCCTCCCTTAGTTCCAATAAGGGGTACGTTGGGAAAACTTCCGCAACTGAAGATGATCTTGGTTTCGTCGTTGTCAGGACTACACCAATCAATGTCTGTATGAGTGAGAGATATGATTTTCTGTGACCAGTAAAGGCCATCCCTCATATTCCAGAAAGTGCTAGACTTTGGTAGGTGTGAAACGAACCATTCGTATAACAACGGTACGCAGCATGTGATTAATCCTCCTCGCTGCAGGTTTCTTGAATGCACAGAGTGATAAGCATCCGCAAGCAAGGTTGGAACTGGATTTCCAATCAAGAAGATCTTAAGTGCGTTAATGTCGACGAAATCGTTAATGTTAGGGAACAAAAACAATCCGTAGATAAGCAAAGCCAAGACTTCCTCAAAAGCGCTCATATCTTGGATGCTGACGAAGTACCGAGCTTGATCAAACAGGAATTTGGAGGGCAATCCTTGAATTCCTCCTCTACTCACCATATGAGTTCTGATGTCGACTACGTTCAAAGGAGTAGTTGCAGCAATGATAATGTCGTCAGGATTCTTTTCCAAACCGGAGTACGGATCTTGCGCGTACACGGGTATTCCAATCAGACGAGAGTACTCCTCCAACGTAGGCATGAGCTGATAATCTGGAAAGGTGAAGCAGTGATACGTTGGATCGTAAAACTGTACCAATGTGGGAAGGATCCCATCCACAATGTTGGTATTGAGCAAAGGCAGAAGTTTTCCGTACTTCTCCTTGAAAGCCTGGGGGTTGACCACCAGTTTTCCGAGCTTTCCCAGTTCCTCGACCTGGGGAATCTTGAAGGTGTATTTCCTAGCTCTCTTTCTTCCGTAATCCATAATATAGATCCTTAAGTCCTTTCTTCGTTTCTCTCTTTCTCTGAAGTTCAAAACGTTCGTTATTTAGTTTCCTTGAAAAACGATTCGAAAAAGACTCTTTTTGTTTTTAGTTGTTTATTAATGAATGATGCATGAATGCATGAATGCACACACAAGAGTTTTAAACAAACATGGCGTTGAAGGGTATAGTGGTCATGAAGTCCAAACGCAATCCCCGCCCCAATGGTAAACTAAGGTTAAGGATTTTTGTACCTGTAGAACGGGTTCTAGGGATCTCAGAGTTTTTGCTCAACCTTAAAGATACGTTGATTGGTATCTATAAGAGAGTTTTCTCTGAGTGTAGTATCTGCGTGACAATTACTTCCGTAATCACCGCTCTACGTCCTAAAAAAGGCTTTAAGTGGGGTTAATGTGTTTCTAGGTCCTCCTGGTACAAATCAGTCTCGGAATGCAGTGGCGCAGTTAATCACAACCAGCCAGGCAAATCCCAAGAGTAGACTTGGAAACCAAGATTAGAGGGCCTTCACCGGGAAGACATCCTCCATCCTATCTTATGTTGCACTCAAATCCGGGTATAGGATTTCTCACCACAAGGGGGAATCAAGCCCTTTCCCGATACAGAATAAACAAAATAAACAAATATAAATGCAGCAAACACATGAAATGACACAGAGGTTAGGCAGGACCTCTCTTGTTTGAGGGGGAATTTGGCATCCCTAATTCCTCATTGGGGCTGGACCAGCAACAGGTCAACCATTGGTTTGGATGAAAAACCAAGGTTTTTAACACTTGTATCCCCAGCAGAGTCGCCATTTTTCTGTGGTGTCGTTTTCTTTTACCTCCCCGTTTCACTTGGGAGGACGGCACGCTAGACCCTTCACGCGAAATTTGGAAGGAGAATGCGCCCGTGGCGGGATGAATTTTATTTCAGTTCTTCCTACGATATCACACGAACTTTCTTATTTGTCCTACGAGTAGGAAAGGGGAAAAAAGATCTCAACTAAACCCTAGGAGTTTGCTAAGTGTGGGGATTTCACCTAGACTAGAAATTCTGGAGTCCGGGAGGTCGGTTATACATAGGGAAGTGTTTAAACACCCTACATATCTGTAGTACTCTACAGGAACCTTCTCTGTGTCATTGTGATTGTGTTTGCTGCTAATGATTGGGAAAGTTTCTCCTTTGTGTTAGGAGAAGGAATTGATTTGATTTGAAAAGACAGACAGACAGACAGACTGACTATTTTTGGTATTTTATTAGCTCGCTGAGATTCCTTGTGAACCTCATGCCTACATATCCCTAGTGGAAGTCAGAGCTTAATGTAGTTCGGGGAACTAACTAGGGAAATTAATTGTTTTTTTGGTGCCTTGCTTGAAGCTCAAGGTTGAAGCTTGGAATTAAATCTCTGTTTACAGTAAAGAGACATGAAATCATCTCTACAGAGAGGTATTTGTACTATTCTACCACAAACATTTTGAAAGAGTGACAGAATAACTGAATTCATTTCATTCAAGAGGGGGACCTTACTTGTGTGTGTGCAAGTATGCCAGTCAGATGCCTCTTAAATGAAAGAAAGATGCTCGTCCAAATTAGGGAAAGTGTACAAGTCTGAGGATGTGCCAGAGCATGTCTTTCAGAGTCCTAAATGGGAGACTTTGATTGAAATTGAAATTGAAATGTTTGTTTGTTTGAATGTGGTAGAGTAGTAAAAATATCTCTCTATAGAGATAAGCTATGTCTATCTACTGTATAAAAGATTTGACTTTAGCTGGCTTGTATGAGGCCCAAGCTTGAGGCTTTTTGATTGATTAATTAATATTATTGACTCTGGGAGATGACTCCATTGAGAATTAATTACAGGGTATTTTAGTGTTCTGTACAAAGCCCAGAATTGAGGCTGACTCTATTTGGAGAGTGTTTATTTGATGGATTTTATTTGGTGTTCTGTACAAAGCCCAGAATTGAGGCTGACTCTACTGAGGGAGACTCTATTTATGTGCCTTGTACAAAGCCCAAGGTTGTGGCTGACTCTAGCTATGAAAAACATTATTTTCTGCCTTGTACAAAGCCCAAGGTTGTGGCGGACTCTTAAATAAATGAATTGAGTATGGATGACTATATGGGGAAAGATCCTAAGTTTTAGGAATCTTTGACACATGAAAGTATGGTTTATCTGCCTTGTACAAAGCCCAAGGTTGTGGCTACTGAATGATGAAGAACTCACTGGGGAGACTCTATTATCTGCCTTGTACAAAGCCCAAGGTTGAGGCTGACTCTTGACAGGGGAGTTTTATTGTTTGGTGCCTTGTATGAAGCCCAAGGTTGAGGCTAACTGTTTTTGTTGGTTTTAACTCTACTGGAGATTAAAAAGACTATTTTTCTTTGGAAGCTAACCCTTTCCAGGGATTTTGACTCAGCTGGTGAATTTGTCTATTAAAAGACTGACTTTTATCATGTTTTTGGAGGCTGACCCTTTCCAGGGGTTTTGACTCTTTTGGGGAAATTATCTCCTAAGAGAAATGAATCTTTATTTTTTTTGACTTTTTATTAATTGACTTTGGAGGCTAACCCTTTCCAGGGGTTTGACATTTTAGACAGATGTTGGAGGCTAACCCTTTCCAGGGGTTTATTGAAATGGAGGAATGTGTGGAAGCTAACCCTTTCCAGGGATTTATTGGAATGGAGGTTGATTTTAATTGACTTTGGAGGCTAACCCTTTCCAGGGGTTTTTATTAAAATGAAGGAATGTGTGGAAGCTAACCCTTTCCAGGGATTTATTGAAATGAATGGCAGAAAGATTATCTAATGGAGACTTCTTGTTTAAAGCCCAAGATGAAGGCTGACTCAATACTGAGGATGATCAAACATGGATCCTAGACTCTGCTAAGGAAGATTGATGAAGATAAGGGTGACAGAGACTGTCCATGTCTCTCATTCCAAAAGGTGTACTCAATGCAAAATTGAGACAAACTTAGCTTGTTTAAAGTCTGGTTTAAATTGGAAGAAACTCACCAGGGTAGGCTAAAAGGTGACTAAAGACCTGTTCCTATGTTTATAAGAAACCTGATGGGTCCTTGTATACAAGCTCAAGAGGAAGCTGGAAATGCTTTTAAGAAGCCTGTGGGTCCTTGTACAAAGCCCAAGAGGAGGCTAATCGAGGGTCCTTGTTATAGCACAAGAGAAAGCTATGTAGTTTTGAACTTATTTTGGCTCTAAGCAAATGGGTAAGAGGTTTCACCGGGAATAATTCCTCTTTGGGTGGATGTGTCCTATTATTTGGATTCTAAGGTTTTTACCAAGATGTTTCACCGGGAATAATTCATCTTGGGGGTTTGAACTACAGATCTCTAATTAGGAAAGAGCCTTCACCGGGAAGACATTCTCAATCCTAGGCCATATTCCTATAATATATATAGTTTAACTGTCCTAAGGTTTATACTCAAACGTAGTTCTAAACAAATATATGTACAGTTTATATTTGACAGTAATTTAAATAAAGACTGTAAATTGAAAGCTTGTAAAGCCTAACCTGGATGGAGTGGAGGCCTTTGAAGAAGTATGTACAAAGCCTTACCAGTAATTGATGGATAACAGTTGAATATATAGGATAAACAGTTAATGGTTTTTGAAAACAGAAGAAGTGAAGATGGACAAAGGTCACATAGGTATCTGAAGAGTTTCACCGGGAATAATGCCCTTCAAATACCAGAAGAATGTTTTGAAAACAGAAAGAAGATTTTGAAAATACAGTTTTGAAAACAAGCTAAGAAGAGAAGGTTTTTGGGACTTACACTCTATTAGAGGCCCAGTACTTTACAGTACTGGTGTAAAAGCAATTGAAAATGATTTTTGAATGATACAAGGTTTTGTTGTTTGAAAACCCTAATCATTTGATTTATTTGGAGATTTGAAAACAGTTTTGAGAATTGACAAAAGTCAACTTAATTAAAGTAAAAATAAAGATTTTTTACTTAATTAAGACCTAAACAATTAGGGTTTTATCATAAACTTTATTTACAAAATGATTTAGGTTAAAACAAAGTGAATATATGTATTTAAAGTATTTAAGAAAACACTTAAAACATACTATTTTAAACCTAATAAAAATATATGAAATAAATAATATTTTTATGATTTTTTTGATTATTCACAAAATAGGTATATTAAATGATAAGTGTGTGAAAAATGAAGTGAAAATAAATTAATTTGATAGGTTAAATAAATATGTGAAGTTTGTGAGAAAATGAAAGAAATTGTGTGTTAAAAAAAATAGTTTTGGCCCTTGGAGGGTTTGAACCCACGCCCTCTAGGCCACACACTCAAAACAAACACCACTGAGCCAACGCGCGTGTGGTGATAGTGACTTGCCTTTATTTGGTTATGTTTCAAAACAAGTTGCAAATCCTTGAAAAATAAAAGAATCAAAAAGTCTGGGGCGAGGGGGATTCGAACCCCAGACTTGAGGCATGATGATACTAAGGGCGTATGGGAGGCCACTAGGGCAAGTTTGTTCAGTCGTTAAGGGAATGCCTATCATTAAAAATAAAACAAACTTTGCTCAGAGATTTGAAAAATGGCGCCACCCTCCATCTTCGTCTTCAACCTCAAGCTCCATCAATTCAAATTTCTGAACTCTCTCAACTCTCAACCATTTGCAATGATGTAAACATGAAACTTGCTCTAAATTCACTCACGATTCTAAATATGTAACTAACATGAATTAATATTAACTACATCTAACTAATTTACCAGAAATCGTGAAGAACCCTAAAATTTCAAAATCAAATTAAATGACTATACTGCAAGATAAATGGATGATGATAGAGGGTTTTCAATCCTCTGATGATGCTGAACAAGATAGAATCGAGCTATTTCACAAAGAGTACTTAAATTAGAGAAGTGAGGTTCAGGAACTTACCTCTGAAAATGGAGGTCGTGAGGATGATTGAGAGCACCTGGGCTTGAATGAATGATCTCAATAGCTTCCCTGAGACTCAATGATGCTAACTGAATGCTTGTTGGAGCTTGAATCCTCCTGAATTGCTCTATGGTCCTCCCTCGATTTCAGCTTCAAGTGAACATGGAGGGTGTTGATTCTTGAGTTACAGATGAGCTGCAGCCATCTGGTTAGCTTCACTATGACCTGAGGAATGTGCCTGGATGATTGGCTTGGCTCAGAACCTCCTGAATTACTCCATGGACCTCCAACTGCAAATGCTCCAAAGTGAGAGCAACAATGGTGTTCCTCCACTTACAGAAGTGATCCAGGTGCTTGGATCACCTCAAATGACCTCCCTTGAGATGTTAGAATGCTTACTTTCCAAAGATGAGCTCTGGTTTGAAGAAAACGATTCTTCTTGCCAAAGAACTTTGAAAAACAATAAGCATGAGAAGAGAAAGAGAAAGCAAGGAATTGAGTTGCTTTGGTGTGGTTTCTGAATGAGAATGAGGCCTCTATTTATAGGGAATTGGTTCAGAGTAATTGATCATAGTAAGCTTGCTTAATGAGGTGAGTTTGGTTTCTTAGCCATGAAGAAAGTTTGAAAATATCCCAAATGCAATGATGCATTTTCGGGCTAGCTTCCCCAACCATTGATCTTGCATGATCTTAGGGAACATTTCTGATTCAGAGGAGAGTTCTAATTGGCTTAGAGCAAGATTCCTTGATGATTCATCATTTGCCATAAATTCAAAAATGCAATCATTACATAATCACATGCCTTTGTTTTTGGGAATCTTCTCTAATCCTTATGCAATGATGAATTTGAATGTATGGCATGTCTTCAGATGTATTAGAGGTCGTGTAGCATCATTAAGTGAAGCAAAATGCACAGAATTGCAAAGTTTCAAATTGTACATGACCTATAATTTCACTTCATGAGGCCAACTTTGAACAAGCATAACTCCTAGCTCAAATTGAATTTGGAGAAGGTTGAAGACAATTTGGAAAGCCCTAAACATCTACTTCAAATCATTAGTTTATGTCTTCTTCAGAATCATTTGGGAAATTTGTGAAAAATGAGCCCAAAGTTGGATGAAAACTAGGTTAAAACACTTAGAAAAATTTCTAAGTGTTTATGACCTAAACTTCAAAATTTCCAAAACTTCATAAATGGTTGATCTTTTGAAAAAAGTTCCTTTGTAAGATGTTGTTTTATTTTGCAAGATCTACAACTTTTATGTTGGAAGTTTTTTGAGTTGTGTAGGTGAAATTTTGAGTTCTCATCATGCCTTCAAAAACCCTAATTCCCGACTTTTCGCTCCTTGATGAATTTCTTTGAATTTCTTTGGTCAAATGACTTTGACATCCATATATTGATGATATTGATCTTTGAAAGTCATTTTTTGACCAAAAACCTTAAAAGTCAATGATGATCCTTCACAGTTGACTTTTTCCTGACAAAGTGAATTTTTGGGCTTTTGTGTAGAAACAAGATATTTTCCTCAAATGAATGATGTAAATGGATTATATTGAGGTAGTAGAGATTCTTGAATCATGTCTTGAGTTTTGGATTCATGCCCTGATTAAAAGTCAACTATCTTGGTGAATTAGGTCAAAACCCTAATTTGTCGACCATGTGAAAATAATGACTGTAGACTTTGAATTGAAGTGTGATGTCCAGTAGATCTTGTAATATGAGTTATTTGAAGATGATTGATGTCTTTGAATGGTTCCCTGAGGCTTTTTAGGGTTTCCCAAAAGTGATCCCTGATTTTAGTCCTTGATAGGCTCAAAACCCTAGTCTGGTGACCTGAGTAAACCTGTACTCATATGACTGGATGTCTAATCAATCATAGATGAGAAAAGTGAAGTCTTTGAGCCTCATGATTGTATTAGGGACTAATCCTTGTATTGATTGATCCTTTGCCTGAGCTTTCTTGTCTTTGAGCATCCTCGATTGGATACCAGATGGAGAAGTGACTATTCTGGGAACTTGTCTTGACCTGATGAAAAATCCTGAAGATATGCCATCTCAGGGGGGTCAAAAATTAGGGTATGACAATAGTGATAGTGAATACGAGGAAAGTGAGGTTAATGTGGCTGAATTAAAGCCATGACCGCCATATATTTGTAAATTACTTAAGCCCTCAAAAGATAAAAATCCGGTCGAAAGCAAGAATGAAAAGTTTGCAAATAAAACATATACGTTTGATATAACAAAATATGATGAAATATTTGATTTATTAGTAACTGATGGGCAAATCATAGTACCCCCAGGACTTAAAAATCCTCCTCTTGAACAAAAGAAAAAGAGAGGATTTGGTAAATTTCATAATTTCTTGGGTCATAAAACATCTCAATGTGTTCTTTTCAGGGATTTGGTGCAAAAAGCTTTGAAAGAAGGAAGGCTGCAGTTTGGTGAGAAACCAAAGTCATCAATGCAAGTCGATGTTGATCCCTTGCTGGTCAGAGAGGCCCACTATACTGAGCTTGCTGATGTGATGATGGTCGATACTACTGATGGTTTCGGTGAAAAGAAAGATGTTGCTACTGATGGCAAAGTCTTGAACATGGTTTATCCTGAACCAAAAGAAAGTATTTTGAAATTCCTTGAGAGATGTCACAATAACAATTCTCAAGTCGGATTATGTCCAAGGTGTGATGTTGTCTTTAATGTTGATGTTGCAAACAAGGTGAGATTCGACCCTCGTCGAGGAAAGAATCGTCAATTCATGTATGTAGGAGAAGGCAGTGGTCGAAGGAATGGGAATTACGGGAAGTTGTTCAAGAAGCCAAAGACTTTTCGACCTAAGACAGATGTACCTCAAGAGAAGTGGGTGAAACCTGTTAACTTCCGAGGGGGTAAGCGCCCAGAATGGCAGATTCAAGGTGTTGGAGCAAATGCTGAAGGCTCCTGGACTGATAGTGGGTCGAAGAGGAAAGATTATATATCTCCAAACTATAAGGGAAAAACCCCCATGACTAGAACTCAGTGGAGGCGTTATCAGAGAAGCCATAAGAACGGGCAGGAAAGTTTGAAGATGATGCAGGCAGGCTTTTCTCATTACCAGCCGAAGACTTTTCATAGGAAATTGACTGAGGAACAGGCCAAAGTGGCGAATGAGATACTTGCTGCAGGAATGATCTTGGGAAAGAAACTCATCAAAGAGTTGGTCGATAACGATACTCCGAGTCCCAGTACTGGGAAGGAAGCTGAGTATTCCCCATTGTCGGATGAAGAGGTCGATGATAACTTTGATGTGGAGTCAGATGAGTTGTTAATTGATTGTGGAATTGTGTCAGTACTCCCAGCAGAGTTCGACAGAATATCCGAAGTATCAGAGAATGAAGATGATTTTCTCCCATATGAAAATGTGGAAGAAACACCTGTTTGCTATTATGTAATGGGAAAAGGAGTAGTGGAAGATCAAAGGGCTGTGTTTGAGAAGCCAGGTCGAGGAATGATGTATCATTTGAAACCTTTATTCATAAGGGCAAAGATAGATGGTGTTCCAATAAATAAAGTGTTTGTTGATGGTGGGGCTGCTGTGAATTTAATGCCTTATTCCTCACTTCAAAAAATAGGGAAATCTGAAAAAGATTTAAGGCCTCATAATATGGTGCTGTCTAATAATGAAGGAAAAACTAGTGGAATACTTGGTGTAATTCAGGTGAAATTGGCTGTAGGTTCGACTACTAGGCCAACCATTTTTATGGTGATTGCATCCCAAGCTAATTTTAAGTTATTACTGGGTCGAGAATGGATACATGCATAGGAGCAGTTCCTTCGACTTTGGATCAGCGTGTGGCTATTTGGAGGCTAGATGGTATAGTTGAAAATATTGAAGCTGATCAGAGTTATTATAAAACTGATAATGGTCGAAAGCATTTCGACCAGCATCTAGCGAATGTAGCCCCATGCTACAAAGTAGAAGAGTTGTATTATTCTGATGAAAGTGTGTCTAAGTATTTGAATTTAGACCCAAATTATGGTTTCATTTGGAATAAAGAAGATCCTAATGAACCATTGAATCAAGGAGGTCCTCCTGAACAGGGGACCATAGTCAAGGATGATAACTACTGAGTCAGAATACCTGGCTCGAATAACGGCTTATTTGGCCAAAAATAAAATAAAAACGGCTTTGGAAGCCGAATTGGAAGAAAGTATGGCTGTTGAAGCCATGATTGTGAAAAGTGAAAACGATCAAGCAGTCGATCACCTAGTCGTAAGATTTGATGGGATATATGATGATGAACCCTTGGGTTTTGAAATGGATCCTGAAGGGTCAGTAAAGAGAATGCAAGCCCAGGATCCCCTTGAAGAAATTGACTTGGGTGATGGAATCACTAAAAGACCTACGTATGTGAGCGCGAAGCTTGGAAATGATTTAAAAACCAAAATGGTTCGACTCTTGAAACAATATAAATATTGTTTTGCATTGGATTACAATGAAATGCCTGGTTTAAGTCGAAGTGTGGTAGAACATCAATTGCCTTTGAACCCAGGAAAGAAACCTATCAAACAGCTTCCTAGAAGATTTGCACCAGAGGTTATGGAAAAAATTAAAATGGAAATCAAAAGGTTGCTGAAAAGCAAGTTCATTTGAACTGCAAGGTATGTCGAATGGTTAGCTAACATAGTGCCTGTAATAAATAAAAATGGTACCCTTCGTGTATGCATAGATTTCAGAGATTTAAATAGTGCTACTCCTAAGGATGAATATCCTATGCCTGTAGCTGAGATGTTAGTCGATTCTACAGCAGGATTTGAATATATCAGTTTGTTAGATGGCTGCTCAGGCTATAATCAAATTGTTATAGCTGAAGAGGACGTGCCTAAGACGGCGTTTAGATGCCCAGGTGCTTTAGGTACTTATGAATGGGTTGTGATGCCTTTTGGTTTAAAAAATGTTGGGGCAACGTACCAAAGGGCTATGAGTTATATGTTTCATGATTTTATTGACAAATTTATGCAGGTTTATATTGATGATATTGTGGTAAAATCTAACTCAGAGAATGGTCATTTAGACCATCTTCGACAGTCCTTTGAAAGAATGAGGAAATATGGTTTAAAAATGAATCCCTTAAAGTGTGCTTTTGGTGTACATGCAGGGGATTTATTAGGTTTCGTGGTTCACAAGAAAGGAATTGAGATAAACCAGAACAAGACGAAAGCAATCTTGGAGCTAAAAGCGCCAGAGACAAAGAAACAACTCCAGTCGCTATTGGGTAAAATTAACTTCTTGAGAAGATTTATTTCAAATCTAAGTGGTAAAACAAAATTATTCTCACCACTATTGAAGCTCAAGAATCAAGATCAATTCAAATGGGAGCAAGAACATCAACAAGCGTTCGACCAAGTAAAGGCATATTTGACCAAGCCTCCTATTTTGTTACCCCCAAATAGAGCTAAGAGTATGAAGTTGTAAATAGCTGCATCTAGTTCGACAATTGGGAGTATGTGAGCCCAAGAAGATGATAATGGCGTCGAAAGAGCTATATATTATCTAAGTCGAACCCTAGTTGATGCAGAAACTAGGTACAATGATATTGAAAAATTATGTTTATGTTTGTACTTCTCATGTAGTAAACTTAAGCAATATATAAAGCCTGTTGATGTGTATGTGTCATCTCATTTTGATGTTATTAAGCATATATTGTCTAAACCAATGTTGCATAGTGGAATTGGTAAATGGGCTCTAGCATTAACTGAATTTTCTTTAACTTATGTTCCTTTAAAAGCGATGAAAGGACAAATAGTGGCTGACTTTATAGTCGATCATGGTCTAGTCGAATTATCAGAAAATATGGTTGATCAACTAAATTGGAAATTATATTTTGATGGTTCCAGCCACAAAAACGGTTCAGGAATAGGAGTTTTAATTATTTCTCCTCAGGGACTTCCGACTACATTCAAATATAGAATGAGTAGCGCATGCTCTAATAATGAAGCTGAATACGAAGCTTTGATAACTGGATTAAAAGCTCTGGTCGATTTGGGGGGCAATGCGTGTTGAAATAAGAGGCGATTCTGAACTTGTCATTCGACAAATTAAAAAAGAGTATAAATGTATTAAAGAGAATTTAATAGTTTATTATGCTATGGTTGTCCGCATGTTGGAGAAATTTGAGTATGTTGAGATAATGCATGTGCCAAGAGCTGAAAACTCGATAGCAAATGAATTGGCACAAATTGCTTCGGGATATAAAGTGTCCAAGGGTAGACTTGAGGAATTGATCGAAGTTAAAGAGAAGGAAGCTCACGAAGTTTTGGGTAATGCCAGCCAATTGTCGATATCAAACCTTGGGGGGCAAACTTAGAAGACAACATTGATGAAAGTAGTACGAATTTGAATATTGTTGAAATTTTTGCCATCGACAATATGGCAGATTCTGATTGGCGAAGCTCATTGGTGCAATACCTAAACAATCCAGTCGGAGAAACTGATCGAAAGATCAAGTATAGAGCTTTAAATTATGTGATATTGGGAAATGAGTTTTATAAGAAAATGGCTGAAGGTATATTGTTAAAATGTTTAAGTGAAGCCGAAGCATACCTGGTAGTATCAGAGGTTCATAGTGGTGCTTGTGGAGCCCATCAGTCAGGTTGTAAAATGAGGTGGTTATTGTTTAGACAAGGTTTATATTGGCCAACAATGTTGAAGGATTGTATTGAATACGCAAAAGGGTGTCAAGAATGTCAGAAATTTTCAGGTATTCAACATGTTCCAGCTAGTGAGTTGCATACTATAATTAAACCCTGGCCTTTTCGAGGATGAGCTTTGGATTTAATAGGAGAAATTAGACCTGCTTCGTCTAAACAACAAAAGTTCATCTTAGTAGGAATAGATGATTTTATTAAGTGGATAGAAGCAATCCCATTGGTTAATGCTGATCAAGAAGCAGTGATTAGCTTCATACAGATGAAGGATAGAAAAACACTTAGAAAGGGGGGGTTTGAATAAGTGTAGCTTTAAAAACTTGACAGATAAAAATAAATTGCACAGTTATTTTTATCCTGGTTCGTTGTTAACTAAACTACTCCAGTCCACCCCCGCAGAGATGATTTACCTCAACTGAGGATTTAATCCACTAATCGCACGGATTACAATGGTTCTCCACTTAGTCAGCAACTAAGTCTTCCAGAGTCTTCTGATCACACACTGATCACTCCAGGAACAACTGCTTAGATACCCTCTAAGACTTTCTAGAGTATTCTGATCCACACGATCACTCTAGTTACAACCTGCTTAGATAACCTCTAAGACTTCCTAGAGTATTCTGATCCACACGATCACTCTAGTTCCTTACAACTTAATGTAATCAATTCTAAGAGTATTACAATTGCTTCTTAAAAGCTATAATCACAAACTGTGATATTTCTCTTAACGTTTAAGCTTAATCTCACTAATATATTACAACAGCAATGTAGTGAGCTTTGATGAAGATGAAGATTCTGAGCTTTGAGTAGAACAGAGTTTCAGCAAGTTAATATGAGTTGTTTTTGTTCAGAATCGTTAACCTTGCTTCTCATCAGAACTTCATATTTATAGGCGTTGGAGAAGATGACCGTTGAGTGCATTTAATGCTTTGCGTGTTCCGTACAGCATCGCATTTAATGTTATACGCTTTTGTCAACTACCTCGAGCCTTGTTCACGCTGTGTCTACTGACGTTGCCTTTAGTAGCTTTTAACGTTCCTTTTGTCAGTCAGCGTAGCTTGCCACTTGTACTTCCTTCTGATCTGATGTTTGTGAATACAACGTTTGAATATCATCAGAGTCAAACAGCTTGGTGCAAAGCATCTTCTGATCTTCTGACCTTGAAGTGCTTCTGAGCGTGATACCATCAGAACTTCAGTGCTTCTGATCTCATGTTCTTCTGATGCTTCCATAGACCCATGTTCTGATTCTGCTTCGACCATCTTCTGATGTCTTGCCAGACCATGTTCTGATGTTGCATGCTGAACCCTTTGAGACAAAGCTTCTGAGCGCTGAATTATGCGTACTCTTTATATATTTCCTGAAAAGGAAATTGCATTGGATTAGAGTACCATATTATCTTAAGCAAAATTCATATTATTGTTATCATCAAAACTAAGATAATTGATCAGAACAAATCTTGTTCTAACAATCTCCCCCTTTTTGATGATGACAAAAACATATATAAATGATATGAATTTGCGATCAGAAAGAGCAGACGGCAAAAGACAAGTTACACAGCTATAGCATAAGCATATGAATATGTCTCCCCCTGAGATTAACAATCTCCCCCTGAGATAAATAATCTCCCCCTGAAATAAATACTCGAAGAACTTTAATAAAAGACTTCCCTGATTATTTCGGTAGAGACGATCACATAAGCTTCTGTCTTCAGAGAATTCATAGCTTCTGACTTCTGCTTCCATTGGACAGCTTCAGAACTAGAATTTTTTAGATCCCTAGAACACTCACAGCTTCTGATTCCTGCTTCCATCTAGGACAGCTTCAGAACTTGAATTTCTTTGATCTTCAGAACATTCACAGCTTCTGATTTCTGCTTCCATTTAGGACAGCTTCAGAACTTGAATTTCTTTGATCTTCAGAACATTCACAGCTTCTGATTTCTGCTTCCATTTAGGACAGCTTCAGAACTTGAGTTTTCTGGATCTTTAGAACATTCACAGCTTCTGATTTCTGCTTCCCTCGGATAGCTTCAGAGCTTTGAATTTCTACCAACATCACTTCATGCTAGATTTGTATCAGAACATTGTTGAATGTACCAGAGCATCATCAGAGCATCTCTACATCCTGAAATGTTACATAACAAAAACTAAACGACAAAAGTCAGCATGAACGAGTCAGAACATAAAATGTATATTAGAACACATGATATGTATCAGAGCCATATAGGCTAAAATAATGTATCAGAGCAAATAGAATTTTGTCAGAGCAAATAGACAAATATGGATCAAATTCTATTATCAGTGCTTCTGATTTATTCTTCTTTCTTGCTTCTAATTTCTGAAGCTTGACAGCACTCAGCTTGCTTCAGTTTCCATGAGTTTATTCTTTTTACAGAATAACACTTCTTATGGTTTTGCTTCTGTGTTTGCTTTGAAGATTCTCTTCACTTCTTTATACCTGCAAAACACTTAAACCATATAGAACTTGCAGTTCTTGTTAGTAATTGTGTGGGAGCTTTACCCAGCAACTGATAGATTAATCAAATCATTTATCATTTATCTTCTCCCCCTTTTTGTCATAACATCAAAAAGAATATTTCAAAAGATTCAGATGAATAAAACGACAAATAAAATCACTGGAATGTAAAACCAAAGAAACTTTTCATTGATAATCAACAAGAAAGATTACAAAAGAGGAATGCAGGAAAACAGATGCAACAAGGAAAGAAAAACTACACAGACCAAAGGACTAAGATCCTAGCCTACGCAAAATCCGCGCCAGAACATCATGAATCACGTCAGTGCTTGTAGCTTGCCTTGCCATGAAGGAGCGAAACTCAGCATTGGCTACTTCTTGCGCGTCCAGGCGAGAAGCCAGCATAGCTTGATTCTGATGAAGAGCTTCCAAGGTCTCCATCAGAGTCGAGGTTTCACCTGAAGAAGAGGCAGCTGAATTTCTGCCAAAAGGGACAGCAATCTCAGCAGGGTGATCTTCTGGTAGATCTTCAGCTTGTGCATCTTCCATTTCCTCATCTGAGTCTGATTCAGAAGTAGCCTTAGCATATTCTGGTTCAGGCAGTTCAGAAGTTCCAACTTCCAACGCTTGAAGAGTAGCTGCTAGGTTTGTTGGAGGAGTAGGACCAGCAACTTCAGCAGGATAAACCACTACTGGAAAGACCATGTGAGGTGCTTTTTCAGAAGGGTTCATTCTGAACCAGTTGAACAGCCACTGAAAATCTCCAGTCAGCACAGGAAACCATGGTCTCCACACCACGATGTCTCTGCAGAGATTTTCTTCTTCCAACTCATCTGCTGGTATCTTCTCCTCAAGAACACTTCTGTTCCTGATGAGATGGTGATAGCTGCTTTCACCAACTTCCAACCGAAGACCACGAACACCAGGAGCTTCAGACATAATCCTTCTCTGAATGTCTGTAGCCTTAGCCAGAAAATCCTGACGAAAGGTATCCCAAAGGTTGCTCGTAGCATACTCATCCAGATGGTTAAGGTGAGCAGCACCCAGAATCTCCAACCAGCCATTTACATCAGAATGTAAAAGCTCCAGAAATGATTGAGTGGTAGGGGTTGGAGGGTTGACAGTGAATCTGGAGTCGGGAAAAACAACACTATAGGGATTAGGTGTTCTGGTGGGAAAAGGGTGTGAGAGAGATGAAGAAATATCTGATGGATGGGTTGAAGGAGAGGAGATATCTGTAATACGGTGAACTGACTTTTTATTAATCGGAATGTCGCGGTAAGCAAGAGTCGCCACCGACTTTTATTTTATCCAATTTTTAGGAAAGGCTAAAAGAAACAGGAAAAACCTTTTTAAAAGAAAACGGGTTCGGGGGGTAAGTTATACAAAGGGAAGGTGTAAGGCACCCTTTGTATCCATGGTTATCCATGGGCTCTTAATTGCTTAGCTCACTTTGTTTTCAAAATGTTTGAATTGTTTGAAAAAAAGGGTGTGAATAGTAAAAACCTTGAAGAAGAACTTTAGCTTGTAAATAAGCGTAGTCTTTTTGAATTTGATTTTGAAAAAGAGTGGGAAAAAGATTTTGAATTTTAAGTTTGAATTGAGCAAGCAATTTAAAAGCTACTTACCCTAAGTTTAAAAAAAAATCGTTCTTTTAGCCTTTCGGGCGAAAGAGTCTATCCATACCATAAGAGGGTAGGAAGTCTTTCAATTGGATGTTAAGGGTCATCGAGAGTATCGTTCGCCATAAGACTGTCCCTTGCCATAAAGAGGGCAGGTAGTCTAAGGGAAGGATATAATAGTCATTTAATCTTTAGGCAACAGGCGAGGATACCATAGCAATTGGGACAGTTGTTTTTATAAGGCAACATCGAGGGAATTTCAATAACTTTGAAGGCAACATTTGCTTTAGGTATCCTCGGGATCGAGGGACTTGACTATTTAAAGGCAACAATAATTAAGGCATAGGCAACAATATAGGCAGGCAACAGTATAAGGCAACAAGAGGGGTTACCCTAAAGGTGTGTGGGTGCAACAATCATGTGTTAACTTCGATGACATTTATCTTATCTTGTAGTTAGGTGATCTACGTTCAATTCATAATCTTGCACTCCCTATTTTACTAACCACGCAGTTAAAATAAAATAAAAGCAGAAAATAAAATTCCTACGCTATTACAATAAACACCTGCAGGAAAAGGGAAATTAAAAGACAGAAAGAATAAAGAATAAGAGGGATGAATAATTATGTTGAGCCTTGATCTTCCTCGAACCTTTGATCAACTCTACAAATTAAGAGGAAAATAAATAAGGGTGAGTGTATTGACTATTCGAGGCAAACCCTATTTTGGGCAAAAGGCAAAAAGTAAAATAATATTTATATAAAATAAAACAAGGATCGGAAACTTAGCTTTTCAATTGCCATGGCGCGTAGTCGGAGGATTCTGATGATAACCCTGAAAAATTGAAAAATTGCAATTTAGTGTATGAATGATCTACAAACCTTAATTGTATAAACCCTAAAAAGAAAACTTTTTGTGACCCACAAGGTTTGTTAATGGAAAACACCTACCAGAAAATTCTAAGGTTTATAAATAAATCGAGGTTAACAAACCTAAAACCGATTATTAATTTTCAAATTAATTTAAAAAAACATGTACAAAAATAATAACTTTTATTGCTTAAAATGATTCTTGATAAAATGACCAAAAGTCGAATTTTCGATAAAATATAAATAATTATAAAATTACATTATTTGGTAAATAAAAATTTTAGAAAAATAATTTAATAAGAACAGAAAAAAAAATAGAGAAAAGAAGTTATGTAATTAGAAGAAAAATAAAAAGGAAGGACTTAGCTCTGGGATCCAGTGTGATGCGTCCTGGAGAGTCTATGGTGGAGTTGCGTGTTTGCGTGCGTCAGATCTGCGTGAAGGATGATCCTGTGGATGGAAGATGAGGGTGCGTTGTAGGCCCTGCTGAGTGCATACGCATTGGATCTTGTTGGAAGAAACTATAAAAATTAAATTGATGCATCTGGGATTCGAACCCAGGACTCCCAAGCAACACTCAGACGTCTTTGGCCAGTTGTACTGTGACATATTTGTTGTTTATAAAATGACTTAAATACAATAAATATAGAAAATAGAGATTAAAGGAAGAGTCAAACGTGGGCCCCCTTGGAGCATGGACCAGCGAATCAGAGGCGGAGAGAGAAGGTTGAAACTTTGACTAGCCACTAAGACCGTTGCACGCGTGGAAGAGAGATCTTGTGAAGGCTGACCAACGAATGGAATCGTGACACACGTGGGTCAATTCTCCAGCGCTCCTATTCATCTTCCCTTACCTCCAGACCTGCGGATTTACTCGCAGAAATTGTTGCGACTTTACCTGCGGATTTTTCCGCAGGTCCTTCTTCACCATGCCTGCGACCTTGAAACCTGCAAAGAAACGTCAAACCATACGAACCAATACCATATATACCTTAATTGCATCCTTACGAACCTAATGAACATATTTTCATGACCTCAAACTGTACGCATAACCAAACCCGAAGTAATACAAAGTCAAACCCTAACAATGGCAAAAGCCAAAACCTGCATCAAAGCTTGTGAATTATGCGTCAAATACGTTCTAATGTACTATATTAAGAGTTATGAACGAGTGAAATCAATCCATGGTGCATGAGTGATGAGATTCGAAAAAATAAAAACATAAGCAATGGTGGTAACGAAAAGAACTGTTCCAGTTACTTGCAGGCTCGAGTACGGAGAAGAATCCACCCCTGGGTGCTCAAGGAAGAGAACTTGATGCTCAGGATCGGTTGATAACGTCTCCCATGGACTTTTCCTTTTTGCCCTAATTTTCTTTGAAACTTTGTTCTTGGAAACCCTTGTGTTTTCTCTTTTTTTCGTCCCCCCTGGCTGCAGGCACTTGTGTGGATATATAGGATCAAATTAGGGCAACAAAAGGCTTGGGCTTTTAGGTTACCAAGTGACATGAAAATTGGAAAATATTTTATGCCAAATCTTTCTAAATTTGAATATTTTTCCTCATAATAAACTTTCACGTTTTTTGACTCCCTTATGGTGTTAATTGGGCCCTTTGATGATTAAAAGTGGAACCATATAATTTACCTCATTATATTTATAATTTTACTTAATTAAATTATGATTTTAATGAATAAAATCCATAAAATAATGAATAAAACAATAAAAATATAAAAGATATATTGTATGGTCGTGGATGGGCTTAAAATGATGTTAGGACCAAAAGAAATCAAGCCCATTTAGAAGAAAAAATCATTTTGGACCTTGTTTCTCTTTGTACACCTCTTGAAAATAGGCGAACTTGTGCACCTTGCCATTTCCTCATTTTTCCATATTTTTTCAAGTTCTTGGACTTTTTAGAAATTTTGAAGAGTCCTCTAACCAATGTCTTTGGTCTCATGTCAAAATAGTTTTTCATGCTCCTTGTATGTTCTTTCGAAAAAGACGACTTTTGGTTGATTCTCTAAAGGACCTATAATGTTTCGAGTCATATCTCTCAAATGAAGCATTTTTTTACTGTGGTTTTGACCATATTTTGACTTTTAGGTTAACCAGTCGATTATCGATCGTTTGGGCCATTGAGTGAGCAATCTTTTGAATCGGGACTTGAAACTTGGCATGAGGACATTTTGAATCATATGAGAGGCCATGTAATCCACTTGAGGTGTCAAAAGTTGATTTTTCTTTAAGAGGATCAAAACCCTAGTTTGAGGGTTGTTGTTTAGGAGAAGCTGTATGCTGCCTTCTTGTATATCTTTGTGCATTTGAAAGTCAGATAGATTGAAATATGATTAAATATGATGGGCAAATTTTGGGGTATGACAGCTGCCCCTGTTCAATTTTCTTATATCTGAAGATGTAGAGTGGTTTGTGCGCCACTCGGAATCTGAAGGTAGAAGAGGATTGAACACTAGAATACCCAGAAATTTGCCATAGCTGAAGTAGGGACTTTTTGTAGGAGATGGGCTTGAAGATGCCATCCAGGTGTTTAGAGAATATGTATGATTGAGATGGGCTTGAAGATGCCATCCAACTTGACATACTTGAGAGTCAGAATACGCCGTATGTTAGACCGTTTCTGAGAGATAGACTTAGGTGGAGTCGTACGTTAGACTGGGTCTAGCTTGCATCCTCAGATGTCTGGAAAACCGTGCATTAGGTCGAAGAATAAATCGTGCGTTAGACTATTCTCAATTGCATCCTCAGATGTCTAGAAAACCGTGTGTCGGGTTGATGGATGAGTCGTGCGTTAGACTAATCCAAATTGCATCCGTAGATGTCTGGAATGCCGTGCGTTAGGCTGAAGTTTTTTTTGTATTGAGGAATATTTGTTGGAGATGGGCTTAAAGATGCCATCCAGATGTCGAGACTGAAGTGTTTGAGAAGTAGTTGTTTGAATGATGATCGTATAGTAGATGAATTAGTTGGTCGTGTCAGCACCGTTCGTAGTGACTGAATTTAGACTTTGGAAGATGATCGTGTCTACACCGTTTGTGATGATAGAATTAGATCTTTGAAGGTCGATCGTGTCAGCACCGTTCGTAGTAACTGAATTAGATCTTTTTGTCGTGTCAGTACCGTTCGTAATAACTGAATTAGACTTAGGAAATAGTTGATCGTGTCCACATCGTTCGTGATGATGGAATTAGATCTTTTGTCGTATCAGCACCGTTCGTAGTAACTGAATTAGACTGGGAAAGTCAGTGATCGTGTCTACACCGTTCGTGATGATAGAATTAGATCTTTTGTCGTGTCAGTACCGTTCGTAATAACTGAATTAGATCGGGAAGGTCAGTGATCGTGTCTACACCGTTCGTGATGATAGAATTAGATCTCTGAGAGTTGACCGTGTCAGTACCGTTCGTAGTAACTAAATTAGATCTTGGAAAGTTGGAGATTTCGTTCATTTGTCTGAACCTGTATTCTGAAAAAGGTAAACTTAATCTTTATGCAATGTCATAATGCATGTATTATGTGATAAGTTTCTCAAAATAATTGAGAAACTTTGTATGTTATGCATGAGTCCATTATGAAGTAATGCATGCGATGTATGAATATGTTTATGATTTATGACGTATGGATATGATTTATGCTATTTGAAGCATCTTGATTGAGAAGATAAATATCTATGTCATTGTGAGTTTGATGTTTTGATCTTTTCTTGGAGATGCTCGGCTGGGAATTTATGATTCTTCTTGGGGATGATCAGTAGCTTGATGTTTCCTGACTGGGGATTAGAGATGTTAATAAACCATGTTGGAGAAGAGCAAAGTGTTGGAGAACTTGTAGTGTTGAAGATGTAAACTCTGTTGGGAAGCCATATCTTTGTCGGGACGAGTATGTTTGAAGATATCTTCTTGAGAGTTGCTTTGTGGGGATATGATCTTGTGAAATCGGAGTTGTGGGAAGGCATGGGTGTCTTGAAAATTGCCCCCAGTATTGTAGTAACTACCATTCGATTTAGGACACCCTACTGAGTATTGATCAAGCTGTCAAACTGGACTTGCATAGATTTTCCCCAGTTAGTAGGAACTTTGGAAAGATTCGCCTCGCGAGGACTTTACGAGATGTACACCATGGGCGATATGTCCCTAGTAATCATAGGCTCAAGATAATGTCCCCACGTTGATTGGGGAATCGCTTTAGATATTCTTGGATGCATGCCCCTGATTGTTCGAGCATCTATGAGAGATTCTCGGAATCTTGGCTTGATTGCCCCAGATTGATTGGGAAATAATTTGAAACCCACTTGTGATGTATGCCTTTGAATTTTTGGTTTTTAAGAGATTCTTCAAATCTTGACTTAATTGCCCCCGATTGATTGGACAAAGCATGTCATGCCCCTTGTATACGTAGGAGACACTACTTCTCGGAGTAGCCTTGTCGGTCGGAATAACTTTCAGTCATTAGTTGTACCCTGTGCAGATTCTTTCTGATGCTAACATTTGAAATTATGTAGCAAAATATGTTTAATAAAGAATTCATGAGATGCAATGCATATGTCTGTCTTGAGTCTTTGGAAAACATTAAAACAAAAGATGTAAAAGCGTGATATTTGTAAAAAACATGCTATTTGTAACAATGGGATGTTTATAAAAACAGGATATCAACTTAACATTTGTAGTAAACCTTAAGGAGTCGGGATACCTTTTTGGTGACAGTATGTTTTCGAACTAACCATGCTTCAATTAGGACTTTCAAGGGTTGTAACGTGGCTTGGTTCACGGTTTTAAGAAACAAAGGATAATGGCTCAAAATTTATTTATACCCATCCCCTTCTTCGTGATGTTCTTCAGTCCTAAGTTCAGTTAATTCAACTTATGCATTCAGGTTCCAAGAGACTATTGGATTTGCACCTTTGATGGTTCACAAGCAAAGAGAACTTTTGAGATGGCAGTTACTTCTTCCTTTTGGTAGTCACAACATTGTGTTGTTTCGGAATTTATTGACTTCTCTTTTTTCATCTTTTTGATATCCCTAACTTTTGCCTGAACTGTCTATTTTGAGTTTACAGTCAGCGGGATGCCTTAATTTTTGCCTAAGTCTTTTTTTTTTTTTTTTTATTTTTGACTTAGTAGGCTTTTCTTTGTATATATGTTTTTCCATTCATTCATTTTTTTTTAAAGATATTGACTGCCTTGCTTAATGATTGATGAACCACCATTGGCTTTTGATTGACATCTCCAACACTTCTTTGATGTGTGCGGATGAACGCTTGTGATTGAAACCCTTGTTGAAAGGTGTACTGAATGATTCTCCTAAAATAGAATGCACAACCAATTTAACTGAGAAATACCCTGCCCCAGGTTATGATCAAGGGTTTTAATTAATACAAGAAAGAAAACTTCTACTCCTTAGGCTCAAAAGGGGTTGACTAGGGATTAACATCCTTATATCTCCACTGTTTAGGAATTGAAACAATGCCTGTACATCATCAGCATAGTTTGTTCGAAAGCATACTGTATCAGGTTGCGGTATCATTTTCGTCATCCTCCCTCAAAAGGTATACAGCTTTAGCAGGAGTTGAATATCACAAAACATATGCAAAGTAAAGACAAAAATTAGAATGAGTGATAGCGAAATAATTTGTTCAAGACAAACATATGCAATGCACTGATGATGATTATTAAAACACATAATGTCTATCATGATTTGAATGTTTAAACAAACAGAAAAAGAAATTGCAACTGAAAGTAAAACTAATGATTTAAAAGTTCGTCCGCCGAGACGTCAATCAATCATGTCATGACTAGGCATAGGAGCGGTGATCACCACAGGGGTTTCAGGAGTGTTGGATTTGATTTCTCCGTCATTGATCAGATCTTGAATCTTATTCTTTAATGTCCAGCAATTGTTTGTGTAATGTCCAAGACTATTGGAATGGTACGCGCACCTCGCATTGGGTTTATAGTAGGTGCTAGAATTCGTTGGCTCGATTGCCCTGAGCGTCTGGATCATATGAGTGAATTGATTGTTGTGACTCAGTCGTCGTGATTCCATTATCGTGACTCAGTTGTCGTGATTTCATTATCGTGACTCAGTTGTCGTGACTTTGTTGTCGTGACTCAGTTGTCGTGACTTTGTTGTCGTGACTCAGTTGTCGTGACTTCATTGTCGTGACTTCATTGTCGTGGTCTTTTCTGATTTTAGTGTCATGATTAAATCTTTAATGGCACGCTTCAACGGTCTACCATCCTTTACACCCTAACCAGGATTGTTCGAATAATAAGCGCATCTCGCATTGTAATTGTACCCCAAGAATAGGAGTGCCTTTAATTCTTCTTGCCCCTTGGCCAAGTTAAAGATCATCTCTCGGAATTGGTTGTTCTGAGCCTGAAGTTTTTTGACTGATTGCTCGAGATCCATTTGTGCTGAAATAAACAGCGAGGAGGTGAGAAACCTGTGGTGGAAACCTGTGATGTAATGTTATGAATGCATATGCAATATTTTCAAGGATCTCCGGAAATTTAGTTAGCAACGTAAAAAATGATTTGGTCGCTTCTTCGTTTGAAGAACTCTGATTTTTGGATGTTCTTCCATGGGAATCAAGCTCACCATATCCAGTGGGTCATAGCCTATGATTCGGGACCTTCTGACTTTGAAGGTACATGGCTAGAGGAAAATAAATCCTCTTGCCCCTTAATAGGTACAACGTGTCTGAATTAGGAGACATGTGGCTAGAGGAAAATAAATCCTCTTGCCCCTTGATTAGGAATTCAGTCCTTGATAAGAGCACCTGAAATTATGCGCCCTAAATCCCTAAGATCCTTGAAAGGGTTAGTTAAATCATGTTATGCGTATGATGTCATGGTGTCAAGATGTTATGCAAATGCAATGTATCAGGCAAAGCGTAAGGTAACAAGGACGAATGAGTCCTACAAACCATTCCTGCAAGGAAATAGATGGGTTAGTAGCATATACAAGTAACAAGCAAGTCACACAAGTGTCCTTAGATTTAACGGCTTGCGTGAAGCTCATAGGTAAGTACCCTCCCCACTGAAGTTTAGTTGGTTCAACCTGTCCTAGATAAAGATCGGGTTCTATGGTGCTCATATCCCTGATCTTTCTCGTGGGCATTGTCTCAACATAGCGCACAATCGGCTAGCCAAAAGCATCCCTTGAGTCCAATCTCAATGAGTGTAGCATCGAGTATCAACCAGCTTCAGTCAGGAATCCAAAGCCAGCCATCTCGCTACTTCCTATGGGCCAAAGTCAAGTTCAACTAAGGTTCTAAGGGCGAATTAGTGCTTGTGACACTACGCGGTAGCCAAATGTCTCCTCGATCATATTCAAGGGCCATCAGGACAAACCAAAGTGTCGCACTAACGGTGGCCACCAGTTCAACCATAACGATACATGTCGTACAGCCTCCCTGGTCTCATGCCACATACCTAAGGTACACTAGATCTGGGTGTAGGATCTTTCACACAGCAGAATACCCAAAACAACCTTTAAAGATAAAGCAAACAAGTCAAACAAATTTAAAGTGATCCTAGCTCTAAGGTAACCCCTCTTTTAATCGAAAGCGTCCCCAGCAGAGTCGCCAGTTCTGTAATACGGTGAACTGACTTTTTATTAATCGGAATGTCGCGGTAAGCAAGAGTCGCCACCGACTTTTATTTTATCCAATTTTTAGGAAAGGCTAAAAGAAACAGGAAAAACCTTTTTAAAAGAAAACGGGTTCGGGGGGTAAGTTATACAAAGGGAAGGTGTAAGGCACCCTTTGTATCCATGGTTATCCATGGGCTCTTAATTGCTTAGCTCACTTTGTTTTCAAAATGTTTGAATTGTTTGAAAAAAAGGGTGTGAATAGTAAAAACCTTGAAGAAGAACTTTAGCTTGTAAATAAGCGTAGTCTTTTTGAATTTGATTTTGAAAAAGAGTGGGAAAAAGATTTTGAATTTTAAGTTTGAATTGAGCAAGCAATTTAAAAGCTACTTACCCTAAGTTTAAAAAAAAATCGTTCTTTTAGCCTTTCGGGCGAAAGAGTCTATCCATACCATAAGAGGGTAGGAAGTCTTTCAATTGGATGTTAAGGGTCATCGAGAGTATCGTTCGCCATAAGACTGTCCCTTGCCATAAAGAGGGCAGGTAGTCTAAGGGAAGGATATAATAGTCATTTAATCTTTAGGCAACAGGCGAGGATACCATAGCAATTGGGACAGTTGTTTTTATAAGGCAACATCGAGGGAATTTCAATAACTTTGAAGGCAACATTTGCTTTAGGTATCCTCGGGATCGAGGGACTTGACTATTTAAAGGCAACAATAATTAAGGCATAGGCAACAATATAGGCAGGCAACAGTATAAGGCAACAAGAGGGGTTACCCTAAAGGTGTGTGGGTGCAACAATCATGTGTTAACTTCGATGACATTTATCTTATCTTGTAGTTAGGTGATCTACGTTCAATTCATAATCTTGCACTCCCTATTTTACTAACCACGCAGTTAAAATAAAATAAAAGCAGAAAATAAAATTCCTACGCTATTACAATAAACACCTGCAGGAAAAGGGAAATTAAAAGACAGAAAGAATAAAGAATAAGAGGGATGAATAATTATGTTGAGCCTTGATCTTCCTCGAACCTTTGATCAACTCTACAAATTAAGAGGAAAATAAATAAGGGTGAGTGTATTGACTATTCGAGGCAAACCCTATTTTGGGCAAAAGGCAAAAAGTAAAATAATATTTATATAAAATAAAACAAGGATCGGAAACTTAGCTTTTCAATTGCCATGGCGCGTAGTCGGAGGATTCTGATGATAACCCTGAAAAATTGAAAAATTGCAATTTAGTGTATGAATGATCTACAAACCTTAATTGTATAAACCCTAAAAAGAAAACTTTTTGTGACCCACAAGGTTTGTTAATGGAAAACACCTACCAGAAAATTCTAAGGTTTATAAATAAATCGAGGTTAACAAACCTAAAACCGATTATTAATTTTCAAATTAATTTAAAAAAACATGTACAAAAATAATAACTTTTATTGCTTAAAATGATTCTTGATAAAATGACCAAAAGTCGAATTTTCGATAAAATATAAATAATTATAAAATTACATTATTTGGTAAATAAAAATTTTAGAAAAATAATTTAATAAGAACAGAAAAAAAATAGAGAAAAGAAGTTATGTAATTAGAAGAAAAATAAAAAGGAAGGACTTAGCTCTGGGATCCAGTGTGATGCGTCCTGGAGAGTCTATGGTGGAGTTGCGTGTTTGCGTGCGTCAGATCTGCGTGAAGGATGATCCTGTGGATGGAAGATGAGGGTGCGTTGTAGGCCCTGCTGAGTGCATACGCATTGGATCTTGTTGGAAGAAACTATAAAAATTAAATTGATGCATCTGGGATTCGAACCCAGGACTCCCAAGCAACACTCAGACGTCTTTGGCCAGTTGTACTGTGACATATTTGTTGTTTATAAAATGACTTAAATACAATAAATATAGAAAATAGAGATTAAAGGAAGAGTCAAACGTGGGCCCCCTTGGAGCATGGACCAGCGAATCAGAGGCGGAGAGAGAAGGTTGAAACTTTGACTAGCCACTAAGACCGTTGCACGCGTGGAAGAGAGATCTTGTGAAGGCTGACCAACGAATGGAATCGTGACACACGTGGGTCAATTCTCCAGCGCTCCTATTCATCTTCCCTTACCTCCAGACCTGCGGATTTACTCGCAGAAATTGTTGCGACTTTACCTGCGGATTTTTCCGCAGGTCCTTCTTCACCATGCCTGCGACCTTGAAACCTGCAAAGAAACGTCAAACCATACGAACCAATACCATATATACCTTAATTGCATCCTTACGAACCTAATGAACATATTTTCATGACCTCAAACTGTACGCATAACCAAACCCGAAGTAATACAAAGTCAAACCCTAACAATGGCAAAAGCCAAAACCTGCATCAAAGCTTGTGAATTATGCGTCAAATACGTTCTAATGTACTATATTAAGAGTTATGAACGAGTGAAATCAATCCATGGTGCATGAGTGATGAGATTCGAAAAAATAAAAACATAAGCAATGGTGGTAACGAAAAGAACTGTTCCAGTTACTTGCAGGCTCGAGTACGGAGAAGAATCCACCCCTGGGTGCTCAAGGAAGAGAACTTGATGCTCAGGATCGGTTGATAACGTCTCCCATGGACTTTTCCTTTTTGCCCTAATTTTCTTTGAAACTTTGTTCTTGGAAACCCTTGTGTTTTCTCTTTTTTTCGTCCCCCCTGGCTGCAGGCACTTGTGTGGATATATAGGATCAAATTAGGGCAACAAAAGGCTTGGGCTTTTAGGTTACCAAGTGACATGAAAATTGGAAAATATTTTATGCCAAATCTTTCTAAATTTGAATATTTTTCCTCATAATAAACTTTCACGTTTTTTGACTCCCTTATGGTGTTAATTGGGCCCTTTGATGATTAAAAGTGGAACCATATAATTTACCTCATTATATTTATAATTTTACTTAATTAAATTATGATTTTAATGAATAAAATCCATAAAATAATGAATAAAACAATAAAAATATAAAAGATATATTGTATGGTCGTGGATGGGCTTAAAATGATGTTAGGACCAAAAGAAATCAAGCCCATTTAGAAGAAAAAATCATTTTGGACCTTGTTTCTCTTTGTACACCTCTTGAAAATAGGCGAACTTGTGCACCTTGCCATTTCCTCATTTTTCCATATTTTTTCAAGTTCTTGGACTTTTTAGAAATTTTGAAGAGTCCTCTAACCAATGTCTTTGGTCTCATGTCAAAATAGTTTTTCATGCTCCTTGTATGTTCTTTCGAAAAAGACGACTTTTGGTTGATTCTCTAAAGGACCTATAATGTTTCGAGTCATATCTCTCAAATGAAGCATTTTTTTACTGTGGTTTTGACCATATTTTGACTTTTAGGTTAACCAGTCGATTATCGATCGTTTGGGCCATTGAGTGAGCAATCTTTTGAATCGGGACTTGAAACTTGGCATGAGGACATTTTGAATCATATGAGAGGCCATGTAATCCACTTGAGGTGTCAAAAGTTGATTTTTCTTTAAGAGGATCAAAACCCTAGTTTGAGGGTTGTTGTTTAGGAGAAGCTGTATGCTGCCTTCTTGTATATCTTTGTGCATTTGAAAGTCAGATAGATTGAAATATGATTAAATATGATGGGCAAATTTTGGGGTATGACAATATCAGATGGTGAAGAAGGTGGTTCCGAGAGGATGAATGAGGAGGAAGAGGTGGTGGAGGTCTGTGAAGAGGGAGGTGATTGAGGGGTACCGTCAAGGGGTTGATACACACGTCTAGAGTAATTTCCAGACATCATAGCTTCAAACGGGTTCACTTTGAGAGGGTCATAGGTGATCCTTACTCTTTTTGGTTTGGTTTCTGGTTCAGCAGTTGCCTTTCTCTTTTGTTTCCGATCATTATCTTGATTCCCAGAGCTTGACGATGGATTCATGATGAAGTTGCAGATATTGGAAACTGCTAGGGTTTATGATATGAATGCAAAGATAGAGAACGAAAAAGAAACTGAATGCAAAGTGAGAGAAATATAAGAGGGAAAAGAAACGTTTGAAGAATATAAAAAGAAAACTGAAGGAGAGTAAATGATGAAAAACATTTAATGTTACGTGACGTGAGGAGAGATAATAATGACAAAAGACGTGATTTGCACAGTTACCTAAGTAGACGTCCCCTCAACTGCACGCACGCTTGTCCAGGAATAGTGAACACGTGTTTACCATCTGGATAGCCAGTTACAGCTGTTTTGCTTTTAAATAGATTCTGAATCAACTTAGACAATGAAACATTAGTAATAACTGAATCACAATTTCTAATTGATTTCAATCAGAACTTCTTAAAAAAAAAAAGTTCATTTTAGAAGATACCCATACATAAGAACTTCTCATCTTCTCATTCTGGGCTTGTTTCTGAAGACCCATTTTGTACCTATTATATTGAATCCATCTGGTCTAGGAACAAGATCCCAAACATCATTCCTTGTAAACTGATTCAGTTCTTCTTGCATAGCAATTATCCAGTCTGGATCTTCTAGAGCATGATCAACAGAAGTTGGCTCGATCAAAGATACAAGGCCTAATTGACAGTCTGCATTGTTCTTAAGGAATGCTCTTGTTCTGATTGGATCATCCTTCTTTCCAAGAATGACATCTTCTGAATGACCAGAGATGAGTCTGGATGATCTTCTGACAGATGGTTCTTCAGAAATGCTTAGATTCTCCAGAGAAGCTGATACTTGATCTTCAGATTCTTTGCTTCTGAAAAGCTCTGCTTCTGATGCGTTGCTTCTTGGCTCAACAACTTCTGATATATCAATATCACAATCTGCAAAATTATCAAACTGCTTTGGTTTTTCAGAACCAAGCTTATCATCAAACCTGATATTGATTGATTCTTCTACAATCAATGTTTCAGTATTGTATACTCTGTAGCCTTTTGAGCGTTCAGAATATCCAAGAAGGAAACATTTTTGTGCTTTGGAATCAAACTTACCAAGATGATCTTTAGTGTTCAGAATAAAGCATACACATCCAAAAGGATGGAAATATGAAATGTTGGGCTTTTTATTCTTCCACAATTCATAAGGAGTCTTATTTAGAATAGGTCTGATAGAGATTCTATTCTGAATATAGCATGCAGTGTTTATTGCTTCTGCCCAGAAATGCTTAGCCATGTTGGTTTCATTGATCATGGTTCTGGCCATTTCTTGCAGAGTCCTATTCTTTCGTTCTACAACTCCATTTTGCTGTGGAGTTCTAGGACAAGAGAAATCATGGGCAATACCATTTTCTTTGAAGAATTCTTCAAAGGATCTGTTCTCAAATTCACCACCATGATCACTTCTAACCTTTATGATTTTACACTCTTTTTCAGATTGAATCTGAATGCAGAAATCAAAGAACACTGAATGAGACTCATCCTTGTGTTTCAAGAATTTTACCCATGTCCAGCGGCTATAATCATCTACGATGACTAATCCATATTTCTTCCCTCTGACAGATGCTGTTTTGACTGGGCCAAACAGATCAATGTGCAAGAGTTCTAATGGCCTTGAGGTAGAAACAACATTCTTGGACTTGAATGCAGGTTTGGAGAACTTGCCCTTCTGACATGCTTCACAAAGAGCATCTGATTTGAATTTCAGATTAGGGAGTCCTCTGACAAGATCCAGTTTGTTAATCTGAGAAATCTTTCTCAAACTAGCATGACCTAATCTTCTGTGCCAGACCCACTGCTCTTCAGAAACAGACAAAAGACAAGTCACCTTCTGACTCATAAGATCTTGCAGATCTGTCTTATAAATGTTGTTCTTCCTCTTGCCTGTAAATAGGATTGAGCCATCCTTCTGATTTACAGCCTTGCAAGACTTTTGATTAAAGATTATATCATAACCATTGTCACTCAATTGACTGATAGATAAGAGGTTATGTGTTAATCCTTCTACAAGAAGTACATTAGAAATGGAAGGAGAGTTACCAGACTTTATAGTTCCGGAGCCAATTATCTTGCCCTTCTGATCTCCTCCAAACTTGACTTCTCCTCCGGACTTAAGCACCAGGTCTTGGAACATAGACCTTCTTCCTGTCATGTGTCGTGAGCATCCAGAGTCCAGGTACCACGACATGTTGTGCTTTGTCCTTTTTGCAGCCAAGGATATCTGCAATAGGAATAATCTTATCCTTAGGTACCCACATCTTCTTGGGTCCTTTCTTGTTAGATTTTCTCAAGTTCTGATTGAACTTGGGTTTAACATTGTAAGCAATAGGAGGAACAACATGATAATTTTTAATGTGAGTTTCATGATATTTCCTAGGTTGTGTCACATGCTTTTTGGTGTGTGTTATGTGAAAACTTTGAGCATGTGAAGTGTGCCTAATATCATGGGAGTGGCCATACTTGAACTGATCATACAATGGCTTGTATGTGAATTTCATTTCATCAACAGGTTCAAGTTTGTATGGGGTTTCACCCTCAAAACCAATGCCGACTCTTTTGTTTCCAGACACAGCATATATCATAGAAGCTAGCTGACTTCTGCCAATACTTCTAGATAGGAACTTCCTGAAACTTAAATCATATTCTTTCAGAATATGGTTTAGACTAGGAGTGGATTTTTCTGAATCAGAAGGAGATCCAACATTATTGGATAATTTTAAAAGTTTTTCTTTTAATTCAGAATTCTCCAACTCAAGCTTCTTTGTTTCAAATTCAAATAGCTTTTTCAGCTTTTTGTATTTGAGACTGATCTGAGACTTGAGTTCCAGAAGTTCAGTTAGACCGGAAACTAACTCATCTCTAGTAAGTTCAGAAAATACCTCTTCAGAATCTGATTCTGATGTAGATTCTGATCCGTCATCTTCTGTCGCCATCAGCGCACAGTTAGCCTGCTCATCTTCAGAGTCTGAATCATCTTCTGACTCATCCCAGGTTGCCATAAGACCTTTCTTCTTATGAAACTTCTTCTTGGGATTTTCCTTCCGAAGTTTTGGACATTCATTCTTGAAGTGTCCAGGATCATTGCATTCATAGCACATGACCTTCTTCTTGTCAAATCTTCTGTCATCAGAAGATTCTCCATGTTCAAATTTCTTTGAACTTCTGACGCCTCTGAACTTCCTTTGCTTGTTCTTCCAGAGTTGATTTAGCCTTCTGGAGATCAAGGACAGTTCATCTTCTTCTTCAGATTCTGATTCTTCAGGATCTTCTTCTCTAGCCTGAAAAGCGTTAGTGCATTTCTTGATATTGGATTTTAATGCAATAGACTTACCTTTCTTTTGAGGCTCATTTGCGTCCAGCTCTATTTCATGGCTTCTCAAGGCACTGATAAGCTCTTCCAGAGAAACTTCATTCATATTCTTTGCAATCTTGAATGCAGTCACCATAGGACCCCATCTTCTGGGTAAGCTTCTGATGATCTTTTTTACGTGATCAGCCTTGGTGTATCCCTTGTCAAGAACTCTCAATCCAGCAGTAAGAGTTTGAAATCTTGAAAACATCTTTTCAATGTCTTCATCATCCTCCATCTTGAAGGCTTCATACTTCTGGATTAAAGCGAGAGCTTTAGTCTCCTTGACTTGAGCATTTCCTTCATGAGTCATTTTCAAAGACTCATATATGTCATAGGCCGTTTCCCTGTTAGATATCTTCTCATACTCAGCATGAGAGATAGCATTCAGCAAAACAGTTCTGCATTTATGATGATTCCTGAAAAGCTTCTTCTGATCATCGTTCATTTCTTGCCTTGTCAGCTTTACGCCACTGGCATTTACTGGATGTTTGTAACCATCCATCAGAAGATCCCATAGATCACCATCTAGACCAAGAAAGTAACTTTCCAGTTTATCTTTCCAGTATTCAAAGTTTTCACCATCAAATACCGGCGGTCTAGTATAACCATTGTTACCGTTGTGTTGCTCAGCAGAGCCAGATGTAGATGTAGACTTTGCAGTTTCATCAGCCATCTTTTACTGAAGCGTTTTTCTCTTCCTGAATCTTTTCTAAACACGGTTAAGTGCTTGCACCTTAGAACCGGCGCTCTGATGCCAATTGAAGGATAGAAAAACACTTAGAAAGGGGGGGTTTGAATAAGTGTAGCTTTAAAAACTTGACAGATAAAAATAAATTGCACAGTTATTTTTATCCTGGTTCGTTGTTAACTAAACTACTCCAGTCCACCCCCGCAGAGATGATTTACCTCAACTGAGGATTTAATCCACTAATCGCACGGATTACAATGGTTCTCCACTTAGTCAGCAACTAAGTCTTCCAGAGTCTTCTGATCACACACTGATCACTCCAGGAACAACTGCTTAGATACCCTCTAAGACTTTCTAGAGTATTCTGATCCACACGATCACTCTAGTTACAACCTGCTTAGATAACCTCTAAGACTTCCTAGAGTATTCTGATCCACACGATCACTCTAGTTCCTTACAACTTAATGTAATCAATTCTAAGAGTATTACAATTGCTTCTTAAAAGCTATAATCACAAACTGTGATATTTCTCTTAACGTTTAAGCTTAATCTCACTAATATATTACAACAGCAATGTAGTGAGCTTTGATGAAGATGAAGATTCTGAGCTTTGAGTAGAACAGAGTTTCAGCAAGTTAATATGAGTTGTTTTTGTTCAGAATCGTTAACCTTGCTTCTCATCAGAACTTCATATTTATAGGCGTTGGAGAAGATGACCGTTGAGTGCATTTAATGCTTTGCGTGTTCCGTACAGCATCGCATTTAATGTTATACGCTTTTGTCAACTACCTCGAGCCTTGTTCACGCTGTGTCTACTGACGTTGCCTTTAGTAGCTTTTAACGTTCCTTTTGTCAGTCAGCGTAGCTTGCCACTTGTACTTCCTTCTGATCTGATGTTTGTGAATACAACGTTTGAATATCATCAGAGTCAAACAGCTTGGTGCAAAGCATCTTCTGATCTTCTGACCTTGAAGTGCTTCTGAGCGTGATACCATCAGAACTTCAGTGCTTCTGATCTCATGTTCTTCTGATGCTTCCATAGACCCATGTTCTGATTCTGCTTCGACCATCTTCTGATGTCTTGCCAGACCATGTTCTGATGTTGCATGCTGAACCCTTTGAGACAAAGCTTCTGAGCGCTGAATTATGCGTACTCTTTATATATTTCCTGAAAAGGAAATTGCATTGGATTAGAGTACCATATTATCTTAAGCAAAATTCATATTATTGTTATCATCAAAACTAAGATAATTGATCAGAACAAATCTTGTTCTAACAACAGAAACATATTATTTACAGATATGGGATTCCAGAAACTATTACTACTGATCAAGGATCAATATTTATTGGTCGAAAAATGCAAGATTTTGCAGCTGAGACAGGATTCAAGTTGCTAACATCTACTCCTTATTATGCTCAAGTGAACGGTCAAGTTGAGGCAGCTAACAAGGTTATTATAAATTTGATAAAAAAGCATGTGGGGAAAAAGCCAAAAAATAGGCATCAAACACTCGACCAAATCTTTTGGGCTTGTCGAACTTCACCAAAGGAAGCAATAAATACTACTCCATTTTGTCTAACTTTTGGGCATGATGTTGTATTGCCTGCAGAAATTCATCTACAGTCGGTTAGAATTCAAAGACAAAACAATCTTTCGACAGATGAATATTGGAGTATGATGTTAGACGAATTAGTGGAGTTAGATGAAGAACGGCTAATAGCGTTGGATAGATTGATTAAGCCAAAGCAAAGGGTGGCGAAAGCTTATAATAAAAAAGTAAAAGCGAAAACCTTCATGGTAAATGATTATGTGTGGAAGGTTATTTTTCCCATGGATCAAAGAAATAAGTCATTGGGTAAATGGTCCCCAAGTTGGGAAGGACCATTTAAAATTTTGCAAGTATTTACAAACAACGCATATGAGATCGAAGAGTTGAATCTAGACGGTCGAATCTTGAGGATAAATGGTAAATATTTGAAAAAATATAAGCCTACACTTCAAAAAATTCGCATACTAGAATGAAAAATCAAAATACTAGATTAAAATGGCCAAAAACATGGCCAATCATTACAAAATAATCATTACAAAATAGTTAAGTTGTTTTGAGACGAGGATATAAAATTACAAGGAAAGAAAGTTATTCCTGAAATAAGCCAGTTTGGCTGACTCGAAGTCAACCTTAAAATCAAGTCGAGCTAGCCCTTGTTTGAGTAGTCGAATGTTGCGTTTCAGCTTGAGAGCTTTCTCACCATGGCTAAGGCCTTTCAGAATTTCTTGGTTAATGTCTTCAGAAGAAGGAACCCCTTCAGTCTGAGCCAAGTCGACCTTCTCTTGTTCAAGAGCGTGCATTTTATTGTTAAGATCATCAATTTGGGCCTTATAATCAGCAATTTTGTTGTCAATTTTCTTCTCTTTGTCAGAAAATTTTTGAGCTTTCTCCTGTAGCTCTTCGACTTTCTTGGTTGAAGCTGCACTAAAATCCCATTCTCTGTTCATTTCAAGTTCTTTATTCTTCATCTATTGATCATGGTTCTTCTTGGTAATAAGATCCCTCCAGATCTGGTTGAAGTAAGCTTCAAAATCAAAGAAGAATTGAGCAACAGCAGCTGGGAGGGAAGCCTTATCAAGAAAATCCAATATTTTTCGAATTTCTCCATCAAGATGATCAGATCTTTCAAGAATAGTGAGGAATTCAGGTTCACTTAAGTGATCTCGAAGCTGACAAATTGCACTAACAATGGAGGCGTCGATCTCATTGTTAGGATCAGCCGATTGAACGGTGTCATTAGGAGAACTTGCCCTAAGTTTCTGAAGTCGAATCAGAGCTTCTGCGGGATTTGTTTTCTTCAAATTCCGAATTTCTTCTTGACTGAGAGAACTGTTGGAGTTGTTGTCTTCAATGAGAGTATGTTGTTGAACATTTGATTGAGAAGTCAGGATGTTGGTTTTTGTGTGAAGTGGGAGATCAGCAGTTTCAGCTATTGGGTGAGCTTCGTCTTTGCCAGGATTTGGAGGAGGAGTCATTTTTGCGTTTCGCCCAGTATGCCCAGGAGTATTAGTCGAATCAATGGTACTTCCAAAAGCATCAGATCTTTGAGGAATAGGAAGACCAGAAGATTCAGGAGCGGCTTCGACAATCTTTTCTTGAGTAAAATTGACAGTCGGTGCAGATTGCTGAGAAAAGACATATTAGAGCATGATAATAGATAAGAGGTATATCAAGAGTCGATACTAAAAAATTACCTCAGGAGGAATTTGAGATGAGGTTTGATTTGGTTGTGTTTGAATAACAACCTTAGGAATCTTTTTGATGATTTTTCGCTTCTTGACTGGGGTCGGAAGGGGAGGTCGTGAGAAGATTTCACCTCCTTGATCTGGAGGAGAGGTAGTCTCTTCTTCCAAATCATATTTAATACCAACTAAAGAAAAATAAATAATTGATTAATATGTCAAAATTGATATATTGATTAAAGAGATAAAGGTCAAATAGTACCTTTCTTACAACTTTGGTTCTTTTGGTGGTGGTGGTGTTCGATGTGCTGGGACGTTTTCGATCCTGTTTGGCAACAGGCTCTTCGACTTGATTAACAGGATCATTGCCTGAAATATCTGAAGAAACAAGTTAGGACATTGTGGATATTTAATAAAAATTAAATCGAAAGATGAAATGCTTACTTATGCATAGTTGATCCTCCAGCTTGTCGAAGGCAGTGTTTAACTTCTTGATGAAAAAATCTTTGTCGTACAAATTGTAATAAGCAGACCACTAGTCATCGAATTCTTTGGTAGTGAAATAAGAATTCTGGAAGGTAAAGGTGGGAAGTTCTAAAGACTGTTTGTTATGAAATTTCAAACAGTCGACATGGTTACAAGAACTGAATGGTCGACCAGACCAACAGATGTCAGCCTCATGGGTGTACAAACTTTTTGGTAACATTTGGCTCAAGCCAAATTGTCGAGAGACCAGATTTGGTTGATAGCTCACAAAACCATAACATTTACCAGTCGACTCAATGCGATGTGATAAAAGTGTTGGAGTTAGAAAAGCAGCCCAGATGGCATTCAGTTGAGCTCGAAGAGTTGGGGTATTTCCAAGGAAAATGGCTCTGAACCAATTTGGCCCAAAGCATCGACTGGAGAAAGGGGCCATAGAAGCTAAAAAGGTGTTACACTCAGAAAAGAGTTTCACATATTTAAGGAGGTTTGGTCTATTCGGCTCACCTTGAGGAGTTTGTAATGCAAGTTTGACACCTTCGACCCTTCGGTCATGAGTGACTTCCATGATGGCTTGAGAGATAGTGTAGCCAATTTGTGATTCAAAAGTAGCATTTAACCAATGCTGCAAGAGCCAGTAAGGCCCCGACAGAGCCAATTGTTTTGGAGTTTCATGAAGGCGTTTTATTCTTAGGGAAGCTAAACCTAGATTATGATAAAGATAGGCAAGTAAAAGCTTACCTAATGAAATCTTTCGACCTTCATGAATTTGAATAGCCATAGGTATGTAGGCTTTGGCTATTTGAAGAGATCCTGGACAAAATAAAAAATAAGAAAGCCAGTAGGTAAGGAAAGCAACGTGCTCCTCGTCAGAGACTTCGACTGTAGACTTGTCATGGTGATCTTGCATATATTTGGTGATGGTGGCATTTCCAAAATTGAAGTTCATGTCTGTCGAAAGAGTTGGGTTGAAGACTTCACCCAAAGGCAAAAGTCCTGTGATAGCAGCCACGTCGAAAAGAGTGGGAGTCATCATCCCACAAGGAAAGTGAAAGGTGTTTGTCGAACCTTCCCAGAAGAATATTGAAGCAAGTAGCATAGAGGAATTAACTCTATAACTACTTTTGGTTAACTGAATGGCGTCGAAGATGCCCAACTCTTCCCATCTTTGTTGTTTTTTTGCCTGAACTTTGTTTAGCCAAGCTAGAAAATCCTTGTTGCCAGGAGGAGGAGTCGAACGAAACACTCTCACTGAAGGATCCATGAATTTCAGGTCAAGAGGGCGTTGCTTCTCAAATGCTACTGGCATAGTAGTTTTGAACGAAGGAAAGAAATTTATCACCTTTCTTGGGTGAGAACGAAGATCTGGAAGAGGACCTGAGAAAGCCATTAACTTATCTATGATCTGGAAAGGAATCAGCATTTGATTTTTCCAAATAATGGCTTTAGCTTCTGTGACGTTCGGTTGAGGGACAAAGTCTAACCCTTTTTCTTCTTCTTCACGAGAAATAATAGTTTCTAAAGGGTTAGAACCTGTGTCGTAAACAGTGTTGTTTGAGGTGGTTGTGGCCATTGTTGAGTTTGAAAGAGAGAGCGGAAACAAAAATGCTTGAGGGTTTTGGAAAGAAGAAGCGTTTTGAAGAATAGAAAATGTAAAGAAGAAATGAAGAAAAGAGAGACTGTATATATAGTATGCATAGTGACGTCACAAAAAGAAGTTGGTAAATCAATGGTCATGTCAGAGTGCCTTGGAAACTACCACAAGAAAGTGGGGAGCAGTTAATAGCCCACTACCTAGTCTTTAGGTAATAATTAGCGCTTGGGAATGCGTAATCTAATCATGGCATTAAGGAGGTTAGGAAAGTCAAAATCAGATAAAAGTCAAAACGCCATCTTTCTCCTTGCAATATCAGTCGAAAGAAGCCGTTTGGGGGGCAATTTGTTACCCTAAGAATTTCGACTTACTAATAATGGTAGGTAGTCTTTAAGAGTATGGGCAGAACTATTAAATATTTTTAGTCGAGATAGTCCGACTAAGAGGTGCTGTTCAGTCGAGGTCCTTCAACTAAAAGTATGTGGCTGCCAGGGTCGTTCAACTAAGATACGCAGATGACTTACACGTTTTGCCAAGTTTGTCTTCAAGGTCGAAAGTGTTAGAAGTTAAGGACGAAGGTTTTTAGCAGTTCCCCAAGGGACACGTGGAGCGTTCACAGTCGAAGATGTTGCATGTAATGGACGCGTGTCGGCTAGTGATTAGTCGACCGTTAGTAGTAGTTATTTTATTTTACTATTTAAGCAAGTTTCAGATGGATAGTTAGGGGTCCGCATTTTTACATAACACAAGCAAACTCAATCTCTGTGCAAAATGAGTGACGAGTGCAACTTTAGAATGTACGCATGCGTACCAATTTAATTTTATGCAATCATTTACGTTATGCTTTATTTTCAGTGCACATTTACTGCATTTTATCGTCTTCATTTACTTTAAAGCCTTAAGTTTCAGTGTGTTCTTTTACTTTAAAGTTATTACTGCATTTAATACAAATTAGATCCACGTAAACAACAAAGAAAAGCAATTAGTCCTGGAATATTCTAGTTGATTCCGCAAAAGTAACCTTTAAAAAGGAAACTAGCGATTGTTTACCATATTTCTGGGTAAACAGAGACAAAATGACATGCCCGTTCCTTCGACGATACTTTGGTTGATAGTCGAACCGCCTCACAAGTGATGGAGGCTCAGAGCTCCGGTGCGTGCTATCTGGCCTTATGCGAGATCTCATCTTTATTTCCTGTGTGTAGTCTTATGCACACAAGAAACCCTAATTTATAGAGGGACAGACGCCTGACTTACGATCCATAACACAACTAGGGTTTCCACTACATGACAAAACAGAAACCCTAATTTTCAAAAAAAATTATGGTTAGCACTAATGCGCCAAATGGAATGGCGCATATGTTATTTTTATTTCCTGGAAGTCGCCAAATGGTTTGGCGCATTTGTGTAGCATTTGAACGAATGTGCCATTCTATTTGGCGCATATGTATTATACATGTGGTCCCCACCTGGTCCCCACATGGTCCCCACCTGTTAACGTCTTAATAATTTCTGTGTTTTGCATGCGTCTGGAATGATTCCTGCAAGTTCGCATGCGTCTGAAACGATTCCTGAAACGATTCCTGAAACAATTCCTCCTAATATTGCATGCATGCAACCCTATCTGTCACCTATTTCTACTCTGCATGCATGGTGACATGTCCTATCACCGAAAGTCATGTTGCATGCATGCCAACCACTTCTGCACAAGCAACACCTAGCAACTTTGAATGTGTTGACATGTCCAACATGCAGCTTGTTACCGTTTCAGCCTCATCACTATATATACTACCTTGGCCTCTGCAGATTTCTCATCACCATCACTCATTTATTCTCACAATAATCATTTTGCTTTCAAATTCCTGATTTCCATTGTTCAACCATGTCTCTCTTAACAATGGGTGATACGCACCGAGGAACCGTGGAGAACATCACATCTTATGTAAGTATTTTACTATTACGTTAATAACATGCATCTGTCTATTATGTTATAACTGCATACTAATGCATACATAATTATTTTCAGGATGCTTCCCGATTCCGGACTCGTAGTCACTCAATCATCGCTCCGGACGAACGCATAAGACCCTACTTAGAAGTTGCTGGTTTCGGACCCATTAGCAGCATCGTTGAGGCTTCTGTAGATCACAAATTTGTTCTGGCCTTGTTAGAACGCTGGAGGCCGGAGACCCACACTTTCCATCTTCCAACAGGGGAGTGCACCATAACCCTGGAGGATGTTCACATGTTACTAGGCCTTCCAGTAGACGGTAAGGCAATTAATGGTTGTGTAATGCAAGAAAATTCCCTATGCCATCAGGCATTGGGTATAGACTTGATAGAGGGACAAGTTGGTGCTAGGGGACAGGGTGTTAATCTTAAGAGGTTAAAGGAATATTATTCAAATTTTCGGTTGGATGATGATTCTTCCCAAGAAACTATACTTTAGAAAACCAGGTGTTACCTGATCTTGCTAATTGGAAACGCTTTGTTTCCAGATAGTACCGATAACACCGTTAATTTTATGTATCTACGGATTTTACTAGAGTTAGTCTATATAGTTGGGGGTCTACAGTGCTGGCTACATTGTACCAATCCCTGTGCAAGAAGGCAAAATACGATTCTTGCACATTCTATGGATGCACTCTGTTGGTGCAAGTGTGGGGGTGGTGGAGGATGCCTATAATGGCCCCGATTAACATAACCAGTTGGACCTTTTCGTATGCAATGAGGTAACTTTTTAATTCAAATTTTTCATGCAGAATAAGTGGATTATGATTTACTCTAACTAACACATTTAATTTGCGTTTTAGATTTTGCGTGAAAAAAATGGACTTCACAAAAATTCGCGGTCAAATATCACAATGTACCGCCAGCTGATTGATCACTTACGACCCGAGGATGTATTATCTCTAATCTTTTGCTCTTTTATAAGTGTATTTTTAATAAATATTTGACCGAAATAATGTATAACTCTTATGCATGCAGTTTAAATAGAGACCGTATCTCAATTGCGACCATGAGCCTAGAGGTGCAGATGCAGCTATTTAGACTGCAAGAACTTGCTTGATCCGGTACAACATCATCGAAATGCATCATAGTGACCGGGTCAAACTACAGTTCAGAATGCATCAAGTCAAACTACAGTTCGGAATGCATCAAGGTATACCCGATCCTCCAGTTGACTTGGGAGTGTGGCACCTCAGACGGGTCAACCATCAGTGGAATCATCAAAATTGGAAGGATTACACACCCGAATGGCGCCAGATGTGGAAGGACCGTCGCCAATATGTCCTCGACTTCCCCGTGAGTGATCATGAGATGAAACCGTCTGCAGAATACATGAGTTGGTACTTGATCGGAAAAATAGCAAGTGTACTATTTTTACGAAGTAGTAATAAAAGGTTGAAAACCAAGTATCGATCACGAGGACTGCGTTGGAATATAAGTTTTATAATTATTCAATTAAACAAAAAGGCAACTGGTGTTTTTGATTGATTTATAAGTTCTAATTTTAAAATAAAAATAACGGAAAGTAAATTTAAGCTTTTTCACTAATATGAGTAAATGCCAAGGCAAGGTGTGTAATTTGCTCTGTAATAACTCTGAATCCTTATTTGAGATCTTTTCAACAAGTTCATGGTATTCAATTACTACATCTTTAGAGTGTTTGCCCCTAAATCCTTATTGGGCAAACCTTTGGTTTTTCATCTACAAACCTAAGTCCTTAGAGAGAACAGATAAAACCAAGCTTGTTTTCTATCAAGAATTCGTAGTGACCATAGGGTATCCCTAGTCCTAGGTGATATCTACTATGGTTCAATTTAATACAAACCTTAACAATCGCGAGCCAGCAATTTGTTAATCACAGAACAATCTTTATTGGTCCGATAAAGAAGGCATTAAGAACAGTATAAAATTGAATTGAATAACATAAACATGAAGTTGATCAAATCAGAATATCAAAAGTCATTACAAACCAAATCAGGGACACCCCCCTAGCATTGGGGGGTTTAGCTACTCATATTGTTCAAAAGAAATTCAAAAATATCAAAGTTAAACATTACAGATAATCGGGGAATTTGTGATCTTCAATTGCTCTTGCTCATGAATGATCTCCCTTCTCCAATAATCTCATACGTTGCTCTGCTTCAGATTCAATTCCTTTGGTTGTGTCAAGATACCCCTTCTCTTCTCAATTCCTCACTATATATTGCAAACCCTTCTTTTTAAGTCGTAAAGTCCAAAACGCCCTTCTGGATCACTTTTTGAGTGAAAATCATAAAAACATGAAAATCTGCGTAACCAGCCAACACGGGTCGTGTTGGGCAACACGGGTGCCCGTGTTGGTCCTCTGGATCCATCAAAGAAACACTTTGCACTCAGTAACAGCAACACGGGTCGTGTTAGGCAACACGGGTGCCCGTGTTGCACCACTGCTTTCTCCACTTCTTCTTTCTTTGCCTGCTCAGCAACACGGGTCGTGTTACTTAACACGGGCGCCCGTGTTGCACTGCTGATCTTCTCTTTTCTTCTTTCTTTTGCTCTTTACGTCCGACATTTCTTGCACAGGTTCGCGTAAAGAATTTCCTAGATCTGAAGCACCATTGAACAACCAAACCAACGCATAAAATGGGAAAATAAACTCGAAAACTAACAAAAGGATAAAACTTGCAAAAACAAACAAACTTGCTTAAACCAATTAAAAAAACTATACTATGACATTAAACAGTGCAGAATACCTGGATTATCATCAGGAAAGTGACAAAGACATAGTGAGAATCGTGACCGATCAGTACCGTACGGTTACCACCCCTAATTTATTTATTGCAGATCCGTTCTACTTAATAGACCCTCATGCTCACAACTACATCCTACCCCAACAACAACCTAAAGAGGAATAACAACAACAACAACTACAACTACAACAACGACAACAACTACGACAACTACAGCAACAACAACAACAACAACGAGAGCAAGAACAAAATCAGTACACCAACAATCAACAAATTTTTTTCCATACTCCGTCTCGTTCTAACCGCAACTACCGGCAACAAAATTTGTTCCAATCACAGTCTCAACCTTTCCAAGAAGCTGAAGACGAACACCATTCCGCTAGCCAATACCAGACCCATTCACAACCACTTGGCTTTGCAGGTTACACAGGGTCCACAAGGTTCTTCGGACAAAACATTGAGACCGGTTCTTCAAGCCTCAATCTAAGTCCCGACGATGGTCCACATGCTGAATCATCTCACCCTGGCACCCCTTTTGGCTATGCAACACCGTCAAACTAATTTGGCTTTTATCAAGGTAGTTATAGTGTTGCAAGGTGCCACCAACCTGAAGTCGTTCCCCAACCCACTCCCCCACCACCATTTAACACTTTTGAGGGCTTGGGTAACCAACTTTACGACAGTCGGTTTCCGAAAAATTATGGTGGCGTGGACGAATTCATAGACAGCGACCAATGGAACAACCCACTTCCAGGCCCAGCTACACAGACCCAGCAAGAAGCACGAAGGGGTAGGGGTGCTAGGCTTCGCGACGGCGTCAATAACCGTCCTCGACGTGTGATAACAAGACCTCAGTGCGGAACAGATGGTTATCTTGGCGATGGACGCCATTAGACATTTTGTTATGTATTTTGTTATGTTTTCTTTAATCAATTGTTGTTGATGTATCGTTTTCCTAAAATTAATGAAATTTGTTATTTCCGATTTTTATATATAGCCCCGTTGTTTCGATTTCGAATAAGGGATGTCAAAATAGGTGTTTATAAATTTAATTATAAAAACTATAAAAAAAAGAGGGAATGGCCTAATGCGCCAAATGGTTTGGCTAGTAGGGAAAAAAATACCCTAATGCACCATTCCATTTGGCGCAAACAATTGAAAAATTAGGGTTAGCCATTTTAAATGGCGCATGCACCCCTAAATAACACTAATGCGCCATTTCACTTGGCGCATCCACTTATCTGTGTTTCCAAACCTAGACATTTTGGTAAATACCCCGAAAACATGGTTTTTTTCGTAATTTTTTTTTAAACCTGGTTATTTAATTTTTTTTTTTCACAATAGAGCGTTCTATTTATTTGTTAATTTTTACCAATGGACCATATAGATTTTTTGGCTTCCACAGATAAGTAGTCAGTGTTATTTTTTTTAATATAGATAATGTCAGATTTAATTCACTTTATATTTTATATTTTCGTCTCCAAACTTCTAATTACATTTTTAAATTTCAATTTTGGAAATTAAATTATATTTTTTTACAGTTTTACAAGTCTTCATGTGTTTGATTGCATGAATTGCAAATGAATTTGTTTGTTCAATTGATTTATTGCAAATTATATTTAATATATTTATGTTTTATATTATTAATATTAATATTTTGTCAGGTGTCGATGTAGGTGTGCTGAAGAAATTATTTCATGTTTTATCACTTTGCCTCGACTACTGATATTATCTTTATGATATTTAACTTCATAATAGTTAATTTCTTTTTGTATTTTAGTCAACTTATAATTGCACTTATGTTATCAATTTTGAGAACTAAAATACTTTCTTTCTTTTTTTTTATAAATTTTGCAGACATTTGATTTGTCTGATATATAAGCAAAATGAATTTCTTAGTTCAATCAAGGGTTAGAGGGATTATATTCAATTTGTTTATTTTTTATATTATTTTAGTTAATTTTTTAAGGTGATAGTTTTTTAATTCTTATCATTCATTCAAGACTATGTCTCCTATAACCGATAATACTTGTTCTTTAAAATAACGTTTATAACATCTGAAATTTTAATCAAGACTATCGTAACCTTTGTGCTCTATAAAAATATTTTATTTTTATTTATTTACAAGTTTATTATGTGATTGAATAAAATCAATTAGTAGAGAGCCAAATAATTGAAATTCAATTGTACTTATATTTTAGATAACAATGATATTTTCTGATTTTTGTAATTGCGATTTAGTATTTCTGAAGTATCAAAAAAATAAATATGAATTCTAAAATATAATAATAATCCCGAGCATCGCGTGGGGTCATAACCTAGTTAAAATGTAAATCTAATTTAATTATGAAAATTAAACCTAATTCTAATTAATTAATCTAATTAACTAATTATGTACAATTAAATCAAATCAAATATAATTATATCCTAAATGTCAAATTGATTTTAATTGTTAATCCTAAAAAATCTAATCAAATCCTAATTGTCAAATCTGATTCTAATTACTAAATCTAAGAATCAAATACATCGATATGGACATACACTTTGTATACGAAAAATAGCATGAGCCTAAGCCCACGTTAAGTCCCCCTTTGTTATAAAAGTATAGGTATCTTCCTGAAAGATCTTTCCTTAATGCTCTTTCAAGATTTCAGGGATAAAATCTTGTACCTCCAGTAAGTCTAAAACCTAACTCCAACCAATCCATAACTTCAACTCGGGTAAATTAATGAATGAAAAATTGATTCCCTACCCAAAAATGGGTAGATGGTCGTTGTCACTTCATGCCATTTTAGAGTATAAAAACAATCATATAGAAAATAAAGGGTTCGAGAAAGAACTTATATCATCTCATTTTTAAACATTAATTATCATAAGCTTCACACCTAAAAGAAATCATACATCTTGGATGCTTTCTCTAGCCCACTACTCACAGAGAACCCATAAATCATGTAAGAACACCTATTAAGTTCAGCAAAAATAATAATAATTGTTAATGCCATGGTTTTTGTATTGACATAATTTTGCTAAAACATGGTTCTTAACTGATGTTGAACAAGATATTGTAACGTCATGTTATACCGTCATAGCAGGTTTTACTATTATGTGTGTGGACAGATGTTTTGTCAGATGTTGTGACATTCTACACCAGAACATCCTAACAGTTCAGACTATTTTTAAACCTTGAAAGATTTGATTGAAAAATATGAGAATCTAGAATATTGAGATAATCATTACAAGCGCAGTCAATCAAGGGATGATTAGGACAAATTCTGATTAGTCAGATTAGTCTCTGTTTTTAGAAAAAGAATCTTTGAGATATCTTTTGGAAAACTAAGATTTAATTTTATTTTTATTTGTTCCTAATGTGTAAAAAGATCTTGCAGCTATTTCAAAAAAGAGAAGATTGGATTCAAATTGAAGTCCAAGCCCATTCTACAAGTATCTATAAAAAGGAAACTTGGAAATCCTAGTTTGCCAAGCTTTCTAGTAAGGAAAACCGTGAGAGCAATAAGGGTTGTTGTTTTGGGAGTTCTTAAAGTTCTTTATGTTTTCTATTTATTTGTGCAACTCATGTATCTTTTGATACATTAAGGTGGGCGTGTGGTCTCACTCTTGAAGCTTTTAAGCAGGAGAATTGAGTATTGTTCTTGATCAAAACTTTTAAGCAAGATCAAGTATTGTTCTTAGTTAGGGTGATTAACTAAGTATTTTGTTTATTGGAAAGTGTAATATTTCTACTAGGGTTCTCTTGGTCACAAGGTGTGTGACTGTTTTATCACTGCGGTGATTGGAAGTGGGATGGCAATTTCTCAGGTCTTGATGTCGACTCCTAGGCAGAAGTAGCATTGGCTAGTGATTAGGAGAGAAGTTATAAGCGAGGGTTTAGCATTGAACTAATATTGCTGATAGTGGACTTCCTTCTTGGCTTGGTAGCCCCCAGATTAGGTGTTGCTTGCACTGAACTGGGTTAACAATTCATTGTGTTATTTATCATTCTGTCATTTACTTTAAGTTTTGATAAGTGTACTGTAAGGCAAAGATGTTATAACATGTGTCTTGACATTGTGTGTTGTTAGGACATCTATCTTGATATCTATTATAAGTGGCAGAATTTTAATTGGCATCAAAGCAGGCACCTCTATTTATTGCGTGAGCTCCAGGGAAACAAATTTCTGGTACTAAAGACTTTAAGATAAAACTATTTGACACCATTGTATATTTTGGAAGTTAATTTAAAAGTATGTTGCAAAGAGTGGAAAGAATGGAAAGAGAAAAAGTCAGAGACATACAAGGGTCTGGCTACTTTATGGTCAGATAGTGTATCTGCTGAAGAAGAAGTTGCTAAAATTGTGACTGCCTTGCCTGGAAAATATGAATCTAGGGAAGACTCCAGTAGCGAAGAAATATTCCAGGATGATCTTGCTACTCCATACAAAGAGATCTGCAATAAAAGTGAGGAAGTCTACCATAAAGGAGTAAAGCAAAGAAGGATTATAGCTATACTCAAGGCAGAAAATGAAGAATATATGACTGACAACTATTAACTCCAAAGTAAAGTAACCTTATTAGCATCTCAACTTGATAATGTTATCAAGGGTGTAATATTGTTGAATAATGGATCTGATATGTTGGATGAAATTCTTCAAGACGTAAGTAATGGAAAAAGACATACTCGAATTGGGTTTAGTCATGAAGGCTAAAAAAAACAAAGAGATAACCTCTGAAATAAAATTTGTTCCTTCTACAATACAGGAGATGTCTATCCAATGTCCCAACATCGTGACATATCCCATACCAGAGTCAAATTTCAGTCCTTGAAATATCAGTTTTATGGTAGAAATGGTCACTCAGAGCAAATCTGTCACAAGCTTCATGAATATCCTAAATATTCATCTCAATCCAGTGCAAGCTCTTTCAGATTAATCCTAAGTTGACCTGGAGAGCAAGAAATCTTATTGTTTATACCTCTCTTAAAGTCTCCTCAAATGAAGACTGGTATTTTGACAGTGGAAGCTCTAGGCACATAACATGAGTAATAAATCTGTTAGATGATGTGAAACCTCACACCACTAGCTACGTTACTTTTGGAGATGGTGTAAAAGGTGTAATCAAAGGTATTGAAAGACTAGTTTGTGAAGGATCTCCTAAGCTTGATAGATTTCTATTTGTAGAAGGTCTGGCTGCCAACCTAATAAGCACCAGTCAGCTATGTGATCAAGGTTTGAAGGTAAACTTTACTAATTATGAATGTATGGATCACCAATAAATACAATGAAATATTTATGAAAGGAGACATAACGAAGGATAATTGCTATCTATGGACACCTCATAGAATCAGTAATACCTCCACTTGTTTGATGACCAAACAAGATGAAGTGAACTTATGGCATCAAAAACTTGGCCACTTACACCTGAAGGGTATGAAGAAAATTATGTCAAAAGAAGCTATCAGAGGCATGCCTAATCTTAAGATTGAATAAGGTATAATTTATGGAGAATGTCAGATAGGAAAGCAAACCAAGATTGCATACCAGAAGCTTTAACTTTAGACCACTATAAAGTTCCTAGAACTTCTTCATATGGATATGATGGGACCTATGCAAGTTGAAAGTCTTGGTGGGAAAAGGTATGCATATGTTGTTGTTAATGATTTTTCTAGATTCACTTGGGTAAAAATCATTAAAGAAAAATCAGAAGTCTTTGAAGTCTTCAAAGAGTTGTGCCAAAAACTTCAAAGAGAAAAAGACATCAACATTGTCAGGATCAGAAGTGATCATGGTTAGAATATTTAATCGGGCGTTACAACTCTCCTCCACTTAGAATATTTTCGTCCTCAGAAATTCACTTCATACTAACTACTTCGAATACGAATCTCGCACCCTACTTTCTAACCCCCAAGTCATGTTTGGAAACACTTTGATTACCCTTCATCCCGACATAACGGTTAACAAACATAACAATCACATAACAACATTTCATATTAGCAAAAATAACAACAACACACATAGATTCGTCCTCGGCTAGTTAGGTGTGTTCTCCACAACTTAATAATCATCAACATATCACGTTCATACTTGGACATGCAACATCATTAATAAATCATCACATTATCATCACAACAAAATCATCAACAAGAAAACACATACACAATGGTACTCCCGTATCTATGTATGTCAATCATTAACAAAACAGCAACAACATCATTCACAATGTCACATCATCTTCATAGTGACATCAACGCAATAACACAACCAAACTTCGTCATAAATTAAGAGTCTAAACATAATTTAACAACACATTCAAACTCTATGTATCAACATGATACATGAGTGACATACGCAAACAAAGCACACTAAAGAGACTCTTAAAACCTAAGAGTCTAAACTTCCCCTTTTCTTTTTCAAAGTTGTGAAAGCTGAATTGCATTAGGATTAAGGTTCTCTTTATATACTCCTCAGATGTCCATGGGCTTCGAATTCTTCACCCAAATATTTCTTGATCCCTGAGTAGAGGGCTGCACCCATTTTGCCGAAAAACTCCCATTGTTTCAGTTGTTCAAGATGTCACAACATCTTTTCCAACATACTATTTGCGTCCCTCCAAATCACGGGAATTTGGAGGATATGTGAGGTAATATGATTTTTATTATTTAATTTTTCTTACATTGATTAAAATATCTTCAATTTTGTTTTAGCATTTCAAAATTATTCATTTTCTTTCATGTCAATTCTTCTCTTTTGTATGATTTTCTCTATAGTTTCCATCAATTAATTATAATTGTTCACCGCATTCAAATAATTTTTGTATTTATATACTTAATATACATTATAATCATTGAATTTTATTATTATTTTTTATAATTTTTTATAGTTTTTTATTTATGTTTGTTTTTTCTTCTAATTTTGTTATATATTTTATTGTATTTTATTTTATATCAAATTTTAAATCATTAATTTTATTTTGTTGTCTGTTACATTTTTATTTTATGCATTTTATTTTGTTAGATTATTTATCACGATTTAAAAGTTGTTATCAACACATAGTTTAATTTATGTTGGAGAGTTATAATCTGAATCAGGTGTAATCAATTTTTTTAAAGTTATGTGGTAAGTTATAACTTTTTAAATCAACCAACATTAAAAAATTGTATTTAATTATTTATGCATATTTATTACCAAAAGATATTTACGAATTTTCCACCTTTGAATATCATATGGTCTATATATGATCATAAGGATAAAAATGTAAATAATTAATAAAATCCCTCCTCGGTCCCCTCCCATTATGAACCAAACATATTTTTAATTAAAATATCTTCATTTTCCTCCCTTCCCATCTTTTGAACCGAACATATATGTAATTAAAAAACACTCACTTCCCCTCTCCTTTCCCTCCTTCCATTAAAATCTCTCCCCTCCCCCCTTTCATTTAAACCAACACAGGCCCTAAGATTTAGAAGATGACGAATGAAAATGACATAACTCACATTAGGAATTTGGTTTCAAACATCCAACAAACTTTAAAGGACTCTTAACTTGGCTCCATAATCCATATTAAGAGATCCACTTACACTACGGCCCATCAATTAACTAGAAGTGTCACGAAAAAAACATGACTTTTTTTGAATGACAAATAAAATATATTAAAAAAGAAGTCAAGATACACCAATAACAATAACTTAAAGCACAAGAAGTGTCTAGAAGAAGAAAAATGAGATACGAGTCAAAAAGCAGGAAAACACTAAAAAGAAGAGATCAAACAAAAGTACAAACATAACTACTAAAGAACCACCTCGCTACTTGCAGACTAGATCTTGAACCAACCATATCAACAATCAACTAGTCATATATCAACAAAAAGAACTGAAGATCCACCATCACACTCTAAAAAAAGGACAAACCTTCGATCCACCATAACTGAAGCCTGTAACACCCTATTTTTATTAGATTTTATTTAATTAGGATTATTTGATAATTGGTATTGTTTGTGTGTTTTATTTAATTATTGTTTGAGTGATAATTATTTAATTATGTGGTAATATGTTATTTAGCTAATTAATAAATGGTAGAATTATATTAGAATTAGCTATTGGGCTTAGTGAAAATTAGAAATGAGAATAGTGGATGGGTTAAGCCCAATGAGATAATTATGAGAGTTAGAAGAGAATTTTATGAGTTAACCTAAATTAAATAGAAAGATAGAAAGAAGAGAAGAGAAGAAAAAAGAGGCATAAAGAGGAGAATAGGAGAAAGTAAAAGAGGAAGTAGATTCTTGAAGAGGGTGGAGTAAGAGCTAGAGGTAAGGGTTAGAATCTAAGTTCTTATAGTTTATATGATTGGGGAATGTATGTGTTTGTGTGACTCCCTCCAATATTTGAAATCCCATGAAAATGTATAAAATCTAATATTTATGTGAAATCAATTGGATTTTTGTGATTTGTTCATGTTTAATGTGTTGTATGAATGACCCATGGTTAGAAACATGTATAGGAACATTATATGTGTGCTAATTTTGCTTTCAATTGATGTATGGATTGTGTTTGGGTTAATGGGTGTTGTATGAGGGGAATGAGAAAGAAAAATGGTGATTTTCTAAGTTTCACACAGTGTAGGTCGACCTACACAGAAGCATGAGTCGACCTGAGCAGCCCTAAACGGCATAAAATCCATTTTCCTTCAGCATGAGTCGACCTGAGCAGCCCTAAACGGCATAAAATCCATTTTCCTTCAGCATGCGTCGACCTATGATAGCTGTGAGTCGACCCATAGAATGCCTTGCATCGAATCATGTGTCGTCCTGAGCTAACCCAAGAGGGATGGAAAACTTCAATGCGTCGACCTATAAATTCCTTGCGTCGACCTGCAGATTTCCATTTTTAGCAGACTTTGTAAAGACCATAACTTTTGATCCGAAACTCCTTTTTATGTGTCGTTCGAAGCGTTAGGAAGCTAATGAGATTGTATATATGATAGAGTAGGGTTGTTTGGCATTTATTTAATTTAATTATGATGTTAATTGAGAATAACATGTAATTATGTGTGTATGTTATGGATGAATCTTGTATGATCAATGTTCATGGATGCATTATGAGATGTTAATGTCATGAATTATGTGATTGATTGCTAAATGCTAACTGATGTTTGAGATTGGATTGAATGTCATGTTATGCAATATTGTGCAAAGTTGTAAAGATGTGATTGTGTAGTTTAAGAGATAGAGAGATCGTCTTAAATGCATGAGTCTTGTTTTGTTGCACACGTACACAAGCATGAGTCTTTGAAAGTGGCAATGTTGGGTAATCTCGCGAAGGTTATTTACTTGTTCCAAATATAACGCCGAATGAGATTTGAAAGCTTAACACGGAATAAGGCTTTTGAGGTGGTTATCTAGTCTATAGAGGAAAGACAATCTGCATGATCGGAAATGATAACCGATGGGATCCACATGCATATTGTATAGAGTCACACTTGAGTCGCACGTGTCGGTGTGGATTGTGTCTTGTGTGATTTTGCAATATGATTGGCTTGAATTAATTATGTGATGAGTGATGCATAATGTGGATTTTGTGTGATAATTGTATACTTGATTTTATTTCCTTATTGGAATATAATTGTTGAATAAGTAATTAGATATAATTACTTGAATGATGGAACTTGGTGATTTAATGATGAAGCATGTTAACTTTGATATATGGTTATAAAGGCATGTTTTTATGAAGAGTGATGAATTGTGAAATGTATGCTTGTTTATGTTGCATTTCCCATTATTTTGTTTTATATAAGAAGTTGAATTCTCACCCTTCTGTTTGAATGCTATCCTTCGTTGGTAACGTGCAGGTTCCGACGAGTAGTAGCTAGTCCGAGGGTTTAGCCGAGGAGCTCCTGAGTTTGTTACTAGATTAGGTAGCGAGTCATATGCTCTGATCATGTAACACTTGGGGGGTTTTCTTTAGACTTATGCTTATGATTGGATATTGTTATTTCCTATGTTTTGTTTGATATTCAGATGTATTTGTTTAAGATCTTGGATATGTTGTTTAAGGCTATGTGGCCAATATTGTGGATCTCAAATTAGCATGTTTGGATATAAATGTTAATTTGGATTTGGTGGATGAATATAGTATGGGATATGTTCATTGAAAGTTTTAATAGCAATTCAATTGTTTTCCGCAAGCGTTTATGCATAATGTATGAAAGCATGAGATTAACATTTGTGTTAGAATACGATCTTTGCATATTAAGAATGTTGGATGTTTGTTTTAGGTTTTCATTGTGATGAAAATAACATGTGCCGCCCTTTTACTTATGCATGATTACTCTGTAAGATTATATATATGTATATATTTGGGGTTAGAAAAAGGGTGTTACAAAGCCAATTCATGTAAGTGCAAGTAGGATGTTCATTGGTTCGAGTAAATTCAAACCAAACCGAAATCCAAACCATGGTATTTGGGTTGAGCATTTTTTCCAGTTCGTGCAAAAATCGAACCAACCTAATGAAATATGATTAGGTAACATATTTCTAAAATTCTACCCGCGAGTCTGTTTACTCGAATCAACTATAATTAAATATCATCATTATTGTAAAAACTATTATACGATATTCAACTTCAAAAAGAAAAAATGAAACGTCATATGTGACATTCACAACCTATATGGAAAACCAAAAAATTAGGATTTTATATCATTATGGAAAATTAGTTGATATAAATTAGTTTTTTTAAAAAATATTTGTGCACATTTGTTTTTAATGTATCTGATTAATCCAACCTGTTGTTTTTTGATTTGGTTTGGTTTGGTTTGGTCTTTATGGCAAAAATGTGTAAATTCAATCTAAATCAATCCATATATTTTTGATTTGTTTGAGCATCAGATTCTCTTAAAATCCAATCAATTCGGGCGCAAACACTCATAAGTGCAAGAGTTCTCCCCTCCCTACCTAAAAAGCATCATTGGTATAAATTGCCTTATTTTTTTCATCATTTCAATTCAATTCAATTATTTTGGTTTTAGGGATTGAAGCTCCGTGAAGCCATCATCGTTCTTCAAGGTAGAACCTTTTCCTCTTCTACAAATCTTTGCTTAATCGATTTATACTGTGAGGTTATGGTTTAATCTATTTGCTTAATGGATTTACACTGTGTGTGAGGTTATGGTTTAATCTATTTATATTCACGTGTAGATAAATGGATCATCAGGTTTGCAAGTTATAATTTCACAGGTATTGCTTTTTAATTTCGTTTTTATGTTATAATTTCACAGGTATTGCTTTTTAATTTCGTTTTTATTTTCTACGAAATATGATTGTAGAACAATTATTTATTGATTAATTTTAATTATTATATAACTTTTCTCATTTTCGATTAGGTATTGCAATAGTTTCTCAATTCCAGAACAGTTCTAATGTTTGATTGAATTTAACTTTTTCTCTCTGATGTTTGCTTGAATTCATTGAATTGAATTTCCGAACATTTACAAGAGGACACATGGAAGAAGATTTGGCCAAATAAAAAGAAAATCTGACAAGAAAAGCGGTGGAAAGAGAAAGTGACGCTCTGATATCATATTGGAATATCATAATTCCACAATATTAGACATAGTGACCTAATGTATTTTTATTATTAAGAATTATGATATTTTTTAAGTAAATAATTATACTCATCTTTTTTATAAATAAGTTTGAGGATTTATGTGAGTTGATAAAAAAATTGAGTGGAAATTGTTTTATTTTTTGAGGAATATATTATGATTTGATAAAATGTCATTTATTATTACCAAAAGTTGGACAACATTATTTTTTTTTAAAGAATGTGTCAATCATCAGATGTTAATCTTAACTATTAAAAAACAATATAATTTATTGGTCCAATTTGATCTCTCAATTAAACTACACAAATGTATATTATACTAAGGTGTGTTTGGTTCAAATGAGGGGGATGGGAGAGGAGGGATTTTAATAAAGGGGAGGGAAGGGGAGGGGAGGTGAGGGGATTTTTTTTAATCAGATGGGTGTTTGGTTCAAACGAGGGGAGGGGAGGGGAAGGGAAGGGAGGGATTTTAATTAAAAATATGTTTGGTTCAGGAGGGGAGGGGAGAGGTTTTATTAATAATTTACATTTTTATCCTTATTATCTTATATAAGTGTTACAATATGATATTCAAATGTGAAAAATTTATACATATTTTTTTGTTAGTAAAATTTTTAATATTGAGTGACTAAAAAGTTATAATTTACTACATAACGTTAAAAAATTGAGTTCACTTAATTTGAATAAAATGTTCAAAAACAAATTAAACTATATGTTGATAACAACTTTGAAATCATAATGAATTATTTAACACATAAAATACATAAAATAATTTATTATTAAATATAAATAGTTTAAATTTTTTAATAAAATAAATTAATTAATTAAAATGAAAATTTTAAAATTTGATATAAAAGAAAATATGATAGGATACATAACAAAATTAGAAAAAAACAGAAATAAACATAAAAGAGTTATAAAAAAAATCAAAAAAGTGAAATGATTAGGATTTATATTAAGGACAAAAATTTCAAAATAATTTCAACGTAGAGAATAATTATAATAAGTTGATAGAAGCAATCGAGAAAAATCACACAGAAGAGAGCAATAATACAAAAGAAAATGAATAATTTTAAAATAGGGTTAAATATGTTTTTGGTCCCTATAAATAAGTCAAAATCCAGTTTTAGTCCCTATAAAATTTTCCTTCAAAGAATGGTCCTCTTAAATTTTTCCGTCCCCATTTTTAGTCCTTGCCGTCTATTTGCTCTAACGGAAGCAGACGTGGCACGCCACGTGTTACGCCACGTCACTAAAAGTTAACACTGTAAAAAAACTATGTTAGATTGCAGGGGTTTTAAACCTCCCTAAATTTGATAATTTTTTTGAAAATTGTTACATTCCAATTTTTTCTCACCTACAAATATCAGTATTAATTAAAGTCTTGATTCATATATTTCCCTTCTTCACACTACAATAAAATAATAGATTAGCTACATTGAATTATCCCCACCCACTATCAATGAAAATGCTCAAACCCCAAACAGGTATTGCTATATAATAACAAACAAAAACATGAAATTGATCACAAAAAAAAAGAAAGTCAAACACACCTTCGATAAGAGAGAATCAATAAAAACCTCCAACACTATTATGATTAGAGCAGCCAGCCACAACCCTTGAAAGTATAGGAAGAGACTGAAGCTGGGAATGAGAAAAATAAACCAAGATGCAATCAGATATGCATATAGAAACCATCCATAGACACACTGTCCATAAGAGTAACATTAAAATGGTTGTATTCATAGTAAAAGTGTTACTCTTTATTACTGTGGTTTTGATTTTTCAACTCCTCAACTTTATTTCTCTCTCTCTTTCTGTATTTTATTTTGCAGAAGAACAAGGAAGTGGTCGTTACGACGGAACATATTTAAGGTACACAAATTTTAGAAACCAAGATGCAATAAAGAGTATCACTTTTACTATGAATACAACCATTTTAGAGGGTTGTGGCTGGTTTAGAGGGCTGTTACTATAGAAACCACCACTATCTGATTGCATCTTGGTTTCTAAAATTTGTGTACCTTAAATATGTCCCACCGTAACCACCACTTACTATGCATCTCTTTCTGTATTTTATCCAGTATCTGATATGCATTATAGACACACCATCCATAAGAGTAACAATAAATTTTAGATCTAAATGCATATAGAAACCAAGATGCAATATATATATATATATATATATATATATATATATATATATATATATATATATATATATGTATCTATATATATATATATATATATGTATATATATATATATATATATATATATATATATATATATATATATATATATATATGTATATATTAATTTTGATTTTAAAATAGCTGAATATAAAATCAAAATTAATTAGACTATTCTTAAAAGGATTTTTTATATTTATTTAAGTAAATAAAATTAATAGGATTATTGATATTCATTTAAAATAGTTGCAAATATAATTAAAATATATTTTCACAATCATATATTTTCATCTTCTAGGACTAATCAACTAGTCATTACAATAAACAAAAAAATAATCAAATTTTTAATATCTTTATCAATACCAAAATAATATACAATAATAATCTATTTTATTTCAAGTTTAAAAATAATTAGAGTTAAATAGATGTTTTTTAAATTGAAATCAACTATAAAAATAATTTGTAGTAAAATTTGGTAGTTAATCTATTATTTTCTTATAGTGTGAAGAAGGGGGGAATATATGAATCAAAACTTTAATTAATACTGATATTTGTAGGTAAGAAAAAATTGAATTGTAACAATTTTCAAAAAAAATATCAAATTTAGGGAGGTTTAAAACCCCCGCAATCTAACATTTTTTTAAAGTGTTGACTTTTAGTGACGTGGCGTAACACGTGACTTGCCACGTCTGCTTCCGTTAGAGCAAATAGACGGCAAGGACTAAAAATAGAGACGGAAAAATTTAAAAGGACCATTCTTTGAAGGAAAATTTTATAGGGACTAAAACTGAATTTTGACTTATTTATAGGGACCAAAAACATATTTAACCCTTTAAAATATTAAAATTAAACTGAGGATATTATAGTGATTATAATAATTTTTAAAATATTAAAGTTGAGATTCCCTCCCCTCCCCTCCAAATCCCTCCGATTTGGAGGAACGCAAAAAGTGTGTTTTGGAGGGGTTTTGCTCCCCTCCCCTTCCCTCCCCTCCCCTCATAAAATTTGAACCAAACACATTTAATTAAAAATATTCCCTCCCCTCCCCTCCCCTCCCCTCCCCTCCATCTACCCCAAACCAAACACACATAGTTATCGTCTTTCTTAACCTTTGATACTATAAATTTTAATCTAATTATTATAAATGATTTCTTACTAATAGACCTAATTCATACTAAAAATAGTTGACACTTTGCGTAATAAATAAATTTAAATTAAAATAAAATCTTTTTCTTATTATTTTCTAAAAACTCACATAACTAATAAAAAAATATGAATTTCTTAAAAAAAACTTATAAATAAAACATACTTTTAAAAAAAATGTGAATTTATAATAAAATATTATTTACTCTCAATTTTAAATAATCTTAACAATTTTAAGGACATCATAAAGTTACTGATCAAAATATTGTATATTAATGAAAATATTAAATTACGGATCAAAATATTAAATATTAACAAGAACATGAAGTTAGTGATTAAAATATTGAATAACAAAGGAAACGTGAATTTACTAATTGAAATATTGAACATTAACGAGAACATGACGTTATTGATCAAACTATTGAATATTAAGGGTAACATGAAGTTACGAATCAAAATATTGAATATTAACGAGAACACGAAATTACTAGTCAACATATTGAATATTAACGAAAAAATAAAGTTACTTATTAAAATATTGAATATTAACGGGAACATGAAATTATTGATCAAACTATTAAATATTAACGGGAACATAAAATTACTAATTAAAATATTGAATATTAACAGGGACATGAAATTGATCAAACTATTGAATATTAACAAAAACATAAAATTACTGATCAAAATATTGAATAATAATAGAACAATTTTACTATTGATTTAAATAATTTTGACAATAATTCCAAAATAAACTAATAGTTATATAATATATATAGTTATATAATATATATATATATATATATATATATATATATATAATATTATTGATTCAAATATTTTTATATATCGAAAAAAATTATAGGCACCGATTTATCATCTTTTTTTAAAAAAAAATCATTTTATTTTTATTATATTTTTGGAACAAATGCGTGTAACGTATTAGTACCAATGTGAATGCACGGTTATCCCACTAGTTTCCTTAGTACATCATTGCGGGCTTTTTAATTGGCTGAAAATCATTAATAAATATTATGCTTTATTTGTTTAAAAATAAATAAAAAATAATATATATATATATATATATATATACATATATATATATATATATATATATATATATATATATATATATATATATAATTTAATTAAATTAGACTGATTGTGTTTTGTTAAAAAATCCGAACGGTTAATTTGTTAAAATTATTTGGTTTTTATTTTATTTTTTATTAAAATAATGTATTTAAATAGGGTTATAATGCATTGATGATATACATTTGTTTAGAGAATGGATATACTAATTAATCTTATATATTTGAATACCATGGAATCAACAAATCAAATCCGTATTCATGTAAATTACTAATGGATAATTAAATAGCCGGTACAATTTTTTTTTCTTCCCTATTCACACTATTTGGAATACGCGTGGAACTCAAGGTGAAAAAGAAGAAAGTTATCGAACGCGGGTGTGTTCTTCTTCGTAAGGTTTTACTTTTAAGCACGCATATCCCCAAAATCGAATAATCCTTCATATTGCTTCACTACGATCCAATCTTCATATAATCTATTTACAATCTATATTTTTTGCGGTAACTTTCAATTTTTCCGATCCCCAATTTTGTTTGTATATATATACTTCGGGTTCTGGGATCAGTGTGAAAAAATGGAGAAGGTGATGAACATTTTGAAACCCAAGGCAAATCCTCAACAAATATTGAGAGATTGGCAACGCAGGCTTCGCCAAGAGTGTCGAAACATTGAACGTCAAATTCGCGGTAATCCTCTATTTATGTGTTTAAACCCTAATTGATTCTAATTGATTTCGTCTTCTAATTGTTTATGTTCGTGACTATGTTTGATTTTTGTGATTGCGTGGTTCAATTTAGATATTCAGAGAGAAGAAAAAGCTGTGCAGAAGGCTATTAAAGAAGCTGCCAAGAGGAATGACATTGGCTCTGCAAAGGTTGTTTTTATTTTTGAGATCTGTAATGATGATCCGTTAGGAAGCATGGTTTTTCTTTTGAGATGTCAATGTTTTGAAAGCATGAAGTAAAAGTTGGTATTTTGGAAGAAAAGTAAGTTTTTATTATGATATTTTCTTAATTTGCAGGCACTTGCTACAGAACTTGTGAGATCAAGGAAAACAGTGAACCGTCTTCATGAAAATAAAGCGCAATTGAATTCGATATCAATGCACCTTGGTGAAAGTGTTGGTAGGTTTTGCCATGTTTTATTTCTCTTAATTTGTTCACTATGTCTGAGTCAGTTGTGTTTCATACTAGTTGTATGATAAATGATGCTTAGTGGAAGTTTTTTAGTTTTAAGTTGAATAAGTAGATTTGTCAACGTCGTTGAATTTTATGATCAAATGTTTTGTAATGGGGAAGGCTCGGTTGAGACTCTATCTATAGTTTTTTGAGGTAGGGGAAAGAGCTGACCGATGTCTATATGACATGCAAGGGCTTAAGGGAGAGCTGATTTTATTTCTTCATGTGAGGCCTTTTGGGTGTTGTGGATTGGGTCATCAGAATCTTTTATGTGTTTATATATTACTTTATAAGTGCTTATGCAAGTGTTTGGACTTGATATGAAAGTAGCTTGTATTGGCTCATAAGCTATTTACAGCTAGTTTCTACAGAAAGTAGCTTATCAAGTAGGGTTTGGAAGGTATATTCTAGAAAGGGTTAGGTGGGAACTTCTAGTATTAAGTGAGCATTACTGTATTACAGTGACACGGCAGTAAGAGGTTAAGACTTAACCGTTTCCTGAATATATGGAGTTGAGTGTGGATCGAGGGATTGATTTTGAGAATTGAGAAATTAGTTATGAGTAGGAAGCTTTACCTTCCTATACGAGCCTAGTTTTGTGGCGGATTTGGGTCATTGTTCGTCTATGTAATTCCTTCATTATTCATCAATTATACTGTCTCTTGATTATTTCTGTTTTGTACATTTTGTCTCTGATTTGTTTTCTGGTTTGTAACATGTTCTTTGGTTTCTGAGCAGTACTTTAATTTCTAAGTACACACAAGCACAGCCTTTAGGAATTTTTTAGTACGTAGGCATAATTGTTTTGTTTTAGATGGTTTTTAGTTTTTTTTTTTATTAGAGAAGATAAAGAGGTTCTGCTAATGTGATCTGATTTGATATTTTTGGATTGTTTAAATTGAAGTAAGAAAGCAAATTCAACAATTTTTTTAAAGATAATAAGTCAGCAAAGGGGCAGGAAAGTTGTAGCCAAATGACAAACCTATGTTGTCAATAGCACCGTGATCAGGCATATAGTGTTTTCGCTGGGCAGCTGAGGTCTGCTGCAACTCAATTTCAGTGCTACTCGCTGCCAGCAGTAGCAATGAAAGCGCCTACTAATTGCCAAAAAGTTGTGGCAGAGAAGGCATTTCGCAACCGCACCTGTGTATGGGTTTGCCATGCCTTGTGTTTTTTAAACAGTTCGCAAAACCTTGCTTTCCCCCTTATATGTTTCCTTTAAGATTATTAAGGGTTTATTTGGTAATTTTGCAATATTATGTTAATCACTACCACTCTTCCCACTCATTCATGCCAAAATACACAACCTTTGCTCTTCCACTCTGTTTCATGTGAGAAGATGAACCATTGGGCTGCCGCCGCACAACCAGGCGCCTTCCCTCTATGTTTCTGGAGACGGTGACAGCTTTTCTGCCAACGGCAATTTCATCTGCGGCGTCCTATGGGTTTGTTTTGCTTCCGTTCTTCTGGTTTCCTTTCATCTATTCTTTCCTCTTCTCTCCGCGAAATACTCAATATTGACACCACCTTCTAGTTTAATTTTTAACTAAGTACAAGTTAAGTTTTTTTCTTCTGCCGAATTTTAGTTAGTAGTTTTTTTAATTATTTAGAAGTTTAGTTATATTTGGTTTTGATTTGTTTTCTTTGACCAAGTGTTTTGTGATTATTACTATCAGGGATAAATTAATAAAGTTAAATATAATTATTGCATGATTACCACTTTAATTTTGTGTACTTTTTCTGTTTCCGCTATAGCAGTAATGGGGCTTAGTGTTACACAGCTATTTGAGATCAAAAAAAGAGCAAAAAATTTAACATTAGGGTAGAAGAAGTGGTCACTAGAATTTAGAACTATGTTTAACTGGAAATTCATGATTTGGGTTGCTTTTGTAGCGATTTCTCGTACTGTGGGACATCTATCCAAGAGTGCTGAGGTTATGAAGCTTGTCAATAACCTCATGAAGGCTCCTGAAATGGCTGTGGCTATGCAAGAATTCAGCAAAGAAATGACAAAGGTATGCCTGAAATACTTCTTCCCTCTCTATTATTATAGAAGATAATTTCATGGTAGTTATTAGTAATGTCTTATGTTTCAGGCAGGAGTCATTGAGGAGATAGTAAACGATGCTGTTGACTCGGCATTAGATTCTGAGGACATAGAAGATGAGATAGAAGAAGAAGTTGACAAAGTCTTAACCGAACTAGCTGGTGAGACGGCTGCACAACTTCCCGAAGCTGTGAGGAAACAAAAGGTGAAGCAACCTGCTCAAAGTGTTGGAGCTGCAGAAGAGGTTTGTGCAATTCGGTTTACGGGTAACAATGCTCTTTTTCGTGTCTGATTACACTAATTATGGAATACATTATTATTTGTAGGAAGAGGCTATTGCCGAAGGTGTTGATGACGAGGAGGAAATGGAAGAAATTAGGGCCAGACTGGCTAAAGTCAGGTCATAAACGAGTTTATACTCTCTAGTTTTGCAATGCAGCTTCTGCATTGTACCTCGATATATATATATTTTAAAAGAGATGTTGACATCTTTGTATCTCATTTGTATTGGAAAATATGACTAAAATCACAAATGGTTACATAGTTCATATGTAAATTACACGAAATCCTAGAGAGGATCAAACAATCGAAGTTTCGAGTTTATATTATTGAGGATAATATTACTAACTTTATCAATGGTTGAGGATTTGTTTTACTTAAATTCAGGATTGGTGGTAGAGATTACAATCCAGCTCCTTGAGTCTCAAGTGTTTGAAATGGTTTATTTTATGAAAGTAGCTTTTGACATGTTTAGAAGATGTATTAAGTTTATTTTTGTAAACATTTCAAAACAGCTTACAAAAATTAATCCATGCATAAGTTTGCATTATGTTAATTGTACTTATACTGTTTGAGAGTTGGGTTTTTGAGGAGAATAGAAGACTTGTTTACGAAAGATTAAAATATTACAAAATAGCTATTTTGTCATTTTTACATAAGTAAAATTAAAAATATATATCAATAATTTTTTAAGCCTTGTAGCCTACGCCATTTAAGTTTGGGTCAAAAGCAAAACCACATATACATGCATAAGAAATTCTAATTAAGCATATCATTCTGGTTACTTATTAATTCAATTTATAGTCAACGTCTGTAATGTTTTTGACATGAGGACATACATAATATCTATGTTAATTACTATGGTACTCAAGTGCCTTATATTGATTTACGCTCCCTATCATCATAAATTATATTACTTGCTGGTATAAAATATAATCCAGGAATGGAGACTCGAGTACATAATTCAGAAAACTAGAATGCGTGAATTAAAAACGGAATAAAAACTAGATAAAAACTCAAGACTACCTATGAGTATTTATATCAAAGACTAAACATGAAAAATATCTCTTTGGTTCAATTGCAATTACAATCAGATTAGAAAAATCAAAAGTCTCAAAACAGGTGGAATTAGGCTAGAAAAGAAAACAAATCGGAAGAAAGCGTGCCTGCTTGTTACGGCCCGTAATAGCCATTATGGTTGGCCGTAACATGCCTAAGGATTTGGGATTGGGCGCCTCTTTTAATAGGGTTGAAGGGCCATGCTCGTTACGGCCCGTAATAGTCATTTAGGGTGGCAGTAACATGCCCCTGGATTTTCTACGGGGAATTTTGAATCTTTACCTTTTCTCGCATTTTGTCCACTTTTCGCCCTTCCTTACTTGAAATACGTGTTATGACATGAAAATAAGGGAAATGTAATACCAAAGCATAAAACATGGTAAAATGAAAGGAAAACGGGTAAAGCGATGAAATAACCAAGTACAACTACTAATAAAGAAGATGCAAAGACCACTTATCAAGCATGCTAAGTCTTATGCCATCCAGCCACCTATTAGTGTTCCCTCTTGAATCTTTGGTATTTTAAGTGTTCGAAATAAAGATAATGTTACTCGTGATGGTGTGATTAATGCTCCCTAAAATATGTTGTCCTTGAGTTACAAGTTGTTTGTAGGGAAATAAATTGTTGACGTTGTAATGCACATTATTATTCCTATTCATGAAACTATTTTGGTTTTTGATTAAGAAATGATGGATATTGTTCCTCTTTCAAGGCCTATGAGAAGTCATATTCTCAAGGCATTTATTCATGAGGGGGAGGTCTTTCAAGAGATCATGGTCACGACTTTTGCAAAAAATGTGTGAAGTTATTACAAAAATGTGGACTCTCAAATCTACTAGAGCTTCTTCATCTCAACCTTATGTCCTTGGTTTTACCACTGTGTTACGTGTGCTTAGATTTGTTGTATTTCGTAATCATTGATGTTGCTGCTAATAAAATTTTGGTGTTCTATTGTGATATATGATATGATCTGGAAGATTATGTGTAAGGATGTGTGTAACTTCTTGCTTGTTGGCTGGATTTGCTGGTTTATTGGTTTCTATGAGGATATTATGTTACGGTTTGGTTTGGTTATTTCTCAATTGTTTGTTTCATGGTTGTTTTATGTCCTATTTTTCTTGTTTGGGGCAAATAGGGGGAGAAAAAGGCACACTTGTCTTATAGGATATTGTCTAAATCCTCGCTTGTGTGCTATCTATGGCGTGTTCTTGAAAGAGTTTTTAATCCATGCTTTGCCTAAAAAATATCCAAAGGGGGAGTTTGTTATTTTAGTTGATTGATTAATTTTTGCAGCTAACTTGTTAATCAAGATGTAATGAATTAGTGTGAGACATCTTGTCTCTAGCGCACGCTGCTCTATTTGTTAGAACATATTTTAAGCTTTTTTTCCATATTTTTTCTTCCTTTTTTCAGTTCATTCAGTGGTTTGATCAAGTTTTTCGTTTTTCATAAAAGTATTTTAATCCAAATTAGGCTGAAAAATATTTGATTAAATCTTATATCTATTTGTAGAAGATTTTATTTGGATATGGTTTAAACTATAGATTTGAATTTGCATTTCTTAAAGATCTCCAGCTTTTATTAAAGATTATTAATGCATTTCTCAATTAGAAACTATTTTTTGAACTTCAAATGAATAGAAAATTTCCTAATTCTTTTTTTGGAAATTGTTTATTTTCATACGGATATGATCCCAATTTATTCTAAAGGTTGTTCTAAAGATATATTTCTAGTGTGTTTTTGTTATGTCACTTTAAGTGGAAAACATCATGTTAAGCAATATATCAGACATTATGTGAGACATCTTGTCTCGGACTGTATGCTTTTCGCAAGGTTCATTGAAGTATATCTCTTGCTTTTGAGATTTGTTTCTTTTTCTGTCCAATCAAAAATATGATTAATTTAACGTGTTGTGGTTTTGAAAAGATTTATCCTAAATGTGTTTATAGCAAGATTTCATTTGGTATTCTGATTTGTTCAAGATTTGATCAATCAAGATTTGCAATCAACATTATTGAAGATTGATCTCATGCGCTTTTTGGAGGTTTGAACACTTTTAACTCCAAAACCTATTGTGTTTTCTAGTTGGACCGCTGGTACTATTTAAGGAGCCAATCTCCTTTGTGAGACAAATACCTTAAGAGGAAATATCTACTATATATGAGAGTTTTGCTGAGTCTTTGTATTTGTATTTTATACATTATATTCTTGCGCAACAAGTATAAGTCGGAAGAATAAAGCTTTGAGTTGTATTAGAGTGTTATCTTTTACCTTTGTAACTGAATAAACACATTGGAGAGTGTTCGAGTGAGAGTGAGAGGAATTTCAGATTCAGCGGGAATCGTGATCAAAATTTCACGGGTAGTATTAGGAAAGTGGCACTAAACACGGTGAGTTTGAATAAGACCAATTGCACATCTAACTATTAGGAGTGAATTTCTTTTAAGGGGGAGATTGGATCGAAGTTTACGGATAATATTAGCAAAAAATGCATTGAACTAGGTGAGTTCAAATTAGATCAATATATACTTCTGACTATTAAAAGTGAATTTCCTTTTATTTGGTTAATACCCTCCAAATGTAGGTGATTTTAAACCGAATTAGATTTCCAATTCCTGTTTTATTCATATTCTTCCTTTATTCTGTGTGTTACACATTCAACTTATCATACACATTGTTCCAACATTGCGGATGACATCTTGTCGTTAGTAGAACAAAATTACACCCTTGAATTTAGTGTTTGAAGGGAGAATTGAGCTGTGAAATCTTAAGGTGAGACAATTGAATATAAGTATCAGTAGTATCAACCTAAAAAAATCTCATCAACATTACTTAGGTCAGCCACCTCTTGTTTTGTTTATGTGTTTTCCTCAACCAAAAGGAGCAAAACCTACTAGGAGCACACTTGTGGCCAGAGATAAATTTTTTCACATTTATAACAAAGATTGTGTGCACATCTCATTTGTATTTGAGATTGTGAGAGGTTCTTATAACTAGTTTAGGTGGTTGGGGTGTGGATGGGGGCCTAGGGGTATGTGTTGGATATCGGGAATTTGAGCTTTGAGGATGATGAATATGGTTCTTTTGGGAGGCAGGGAATTTGAACCCTTTTGATTCCATTGAAATAATTTTTCTTGATGATTAGGATAAGCTGAAGGATTAGATCTCAACTCTAAAGCTTTTGTAAATGAAAACCAATATAACAACATGTGATTATAGTGTGAAGGATAGAAAAACACTTAGAAAGGGGGGGGGGGGGGTTTGAATAAGTGTAGTCTAAAAACTTGAACGATAAAAACAATATGCACAGTTATTTTTATCCTGGTTCGTTGTTAACTAAACTACTCCAGTCCACCCCCACGGAGTGATTTACCTCACCTGAGGATTTAATCCACTAATCGCAACAGATTACAATGGTTTTCCACTTAGTCCGCGACTAAGTCTTCTAGAGTATCCTGATCACAACCTGATCACTCCAGGAACAAATGCTTAGACACAAGCTAAGACTTTCTTAGAGTATCCTGACCACCACGTGATCACTCTAATTACAACTGCTTAGACACAAGCTAAGACTTCCTAGAGTATCCTGATCAACACTTGATCACTCTAGTTACTTACAAATTAATGTAATCAATTCTAAGAGTATTACAAATGCTTCTGAAAAGCTATAATCACAACAGTGATATTTCTCTTAACGTTTAAGCTTAATCTCACTAATATATTACAACAGCAATGTAGTGAGCTTTGATGAAGATGAAGTTTCCGAGCTTTGAATTTGAACAGCGTTTCAGCAAGTTAATTGTTAGCAAATCGTCAACCTTGCTTCACATCAGAACTTCATATTTATAGGCGTTTGAGAAGATGACCGTTGGGCGCATTTAATGCTTTGCGTATTCCGTACAGCTTTGCATTTAATGTTTCACGCTTTTGTCAACTACCTCGAGCCTTGTTCACGCTGTGTCTACTGACGTTGCCTTTAATAGCTTCCAACGTTCCATTTGTCAGTCAGCGTAGCCTGGCACTTGTACTTTCTTCTGATCAGATGCTTGTGAATAAAATATTTGAATATCATCAGAGTCAAACAGCTTGGTGCATAGCATCTTCTTGTCTTCTGACCTTGAAGTGCTTCTGAGCGTGATACCATGAGAACTTCAGTGCTTCTGCTTCTGATCTCAAGTTCTTCTAATGCTTTCATAGACCCATGTTCTGATTCTGCCTTGACCATCTTCTGATGTCTTGCCAGACCATGTTCTGATGTTGCATGCTGAACCTTCTGAGACAAAGCTTCTGAGCGCTAATTTGTGCATACTCTTTTTATATATTTCCTGAAAGGGAAATTGCAATGTATTAGAGTACCACATTATCTTACACAAAATTCATATCCTTGTTATCATCAAAACTAAGAATATTGATCAGAACAAATCTTGTTCTAACAATCTCCCCCTTTTTGATGATGACAAAAACATATATAAATGATATGAATTTGCGATCAGAAAGAGCAGACGGCTAAAGACAAATTACACAGCTATAGCATAAGCATGTGAATATGTCTCCCTCTGAGATTAACAATCTCCCCCTGAGATGAATAATCTCCCCCTGAAATAAATACTCGAAGAACTTTAATAATAAAAGACTTCCCTGATTATTTCGGTAGAGACGATCACATAAGCTTCTGTCTTCTGATAATTCATAGTTTCTGACTTCTGCTTCCATTGGACAGCTTCAGAACTTGAATTTCTTTAGATCCCTAGAATACTCACAGCTTCTGATTCCTGCTTCCATTTAGGACAGCTTCAGAACTTGAATTTCTTTAATCTTCAGAACATTCACAGCTTCTGATTTCTGCTTCCATTTAGGACAGCTTCAGAACTTGAATTTCTTTGATCTTCAGAACATTCACAGCTTCTGATTCATGCTTCCATTTAGGATAGCTTCAGAACTTGAGTTTTCTGGATCTTTAGAACATTCACAGCTTCTGATTTCTGCTTCCCTCGGATAGCTTCAGAGCTTTGAATTTCTTCTTACATCACTTCATGCTAGATTGTATCAGAACATTGTTGAATGTACCAGAGCATCATCAGAGCATCTCTACATCCTGAAATGTTACAGAACAAAACTAAACGACAAAAGTCAGCATGAATGAGTTAGAACATAAAATGTGTATCAGAATACAAAATATGTATCAGAGCCATATAAGCCATATAGAATATATCAGATCCAATAGACAATGTATCAGAGCAAATAGACAATGATTTGGATCATATTCTATTATCAGAATTTCTGATCATTCTTCCTTCTTGCTTCTGATTCTGAAGCTTCCTAGCACTCAGCTTGCTTCAAGAATCCAAGAGCTTGATTCATTTTGTTGCTTCTTATGTTGATCTTGAATCTTTGATTCCTGCAACAACAAAACTTAAAAACATAGTGAAGGATAGAAAAACACTTAGAAAGGGGGGGATTGAATAAGTGTGACTTTAAAACTTGGACGATAAAAATAAATTGCACAATTATTTTTATCCTGGTTCGCTGTTAACGAAGCTACTCCAGTCCACCCCCGCAGAGATGATTTACCTCAACCTGAGGATTTAATCCACTAATCGCACGGATTACAATGGTTTTCCACTTAGTCCGCAACTAAGTCTTCCAGAGTCTTCTGATCACACACTGATCACTCCAGGAACAACTGCTTAGATACCCTCTAAGACTTTTTCTAGAGTCTACTGATCAACACGATCACTCTAGGCTTAGTTCACTCCTAAGACTTCTCTAGAGTATTCTGATCAACACGATCACTCTAGTTCCTTACAACTTAATGTAATTCTAAGAGTATTACAAATGCTTCTTAAAAGCGATAATCACAACCGTGATATTTCTCTTAATCGTTTAAGCTTAATCTCACTAAAATATTACAACAGCAATGTAGTGAGCTTTGATGAAGATGAAGATTCTGAGTTTAGATTTGAACAGAGTTTCAGCAAGTTTGATATAAGTTGTTTTGGTGCAGAATCGTTAACCTTGCTTCTCATCAGAACTTCATATTTATAGGCGTTGAGAAGATGACCGTTGAGTGCATTTAATGCTTTGCGTGTTCCGTACAGCATTGCATTTAATGTTATACGCTTTTGTCAACTACCTCGAGCCTTGTTCACGCTGTGTCTACTGACGTTGCCTTTAGTAGCTTTAACGTTCCTTTTGTCAGTCAGCGTAGTCTGCCACGTGTACTTCCTTCTGATCTGATGTTTGTGAATATAACGTTTGAATATCATCAGAGTCAAACAGCTTGGTGCATAGCATCTTCTGATCTTCTGACCTTGAAGTGCTTCTGAGCGTGATACCATCTTCTGATGCTTCAGTGCTTCTGATCTCATGTTCTTCTGATGCTTCCATAGACCCATGTTCTGATTCTGCTTCGACCATCTTCTGATGTCTTGCCAGACCATGTTCTGATGTTGCATGCTGAACCATTTGAGACACAACTTCTGAGCGCTGAATTATGCGTACTCTTTATATATTTCCTGAAAGGGAAATTGCATTGGATTAGAGTACCATATTATCTTAAGCAAAATTCATATTATTGTTATCATCAAAACTAAGATAATTGATAAGAACAAATCTTGTTCTAACAATCTCCCCCTTTTTGATGATGACAAAAACATATATAAATGATATGAATTTGCGATCAGAAAGAGTAGACGGCAAAAGACAAATTACACAGCTATAGCATAAGCATATGAATATGTCTCCCCCTGAGATTAACAATCTCCCCCTGAGATAAATAATCTCCCCCTGAAATAAATACTCGAAGAACTTTGATAAAAGACTTCCCTGATTATTTCGGTAGAGACGATCATATAAGCTTCTGCCTTCAGAGAATTCATAGCTTCTGACTTCTGCTTCCATTGGACAGCTTCAGAACTTGAATTTCTTTAGATCCTTAGAACACTCACAGCTTCTGATTCCTGCTTCCATCGTGGACAGCTTCAGAACTTGAATTTCTTTAATCTTCAGAACATTCACAGCTTCTGACTTCTGCTTCCATTCAGGACAGCTTCAGAACTTGAATTTCTTTGATCTTCAGAACATTCACAGCTTCTGATTTCTGCTTCCATTCAGGACAGCTTCAGAACTTGAGTTTTCTGGATCTTTTAGAACATTCACATCTTCTGATTTCTGCTTCCCTCGGATAGCTTCAGAACTTTGAATGTCTACCAACATCACTTCATGCTAGATTTGTATCAGAACATTGTTGAATGTACCAGAGCATCATCAGAGCATCTCTACATCCTGAAATGTTACAGAACAAAAACTAAACGACAAAAGTCAGCATGAACGAGTTAGAACATAAAATGTATGTTTGAACACATTATATGTATCAGAGCCATATAGGCTGAAATAATGTATCAGAGCAAATAATGTATCAGAGCCATAACATTATATGTATCAGAGCAAATAGAATTTTGTCAGAACAGGATAGACAATGATATTCAAATTCTATTATCAGTGCTTCTGATTCATTCTTCTTTCTTGCTTCTGATCTCTGAAGCTTGACAGCACTCGGCTTGCTTCAGTTTCCAAGAGCTTATTCCTTTTACAGAATAACGCTTCTTATGGTTTTGCTTCTAGTGTTTGCTTCTGAAGATTCACTTCACTTCTCTGTACCTGCAAAACACTTAAACCATATAGAACTTGCAGTTCTTGTTAGTGAATGTGTGGGAGCCTCTTTACCCAGCAACTGATAGATTTAATCAAATCATTTATCATTTATCTTCTCCCCCTTTTTGTCATAACATCAAAAAGAATATTTTAAAAAGATTCAGATGCATAAAACGACAAATAGAATCACTGGAATGTAAATCAAAGAAACTTTTTCATTGATAAACAAAAAGGTTTACAAGACAGGAATGCAGGAAAACAGATGCAACAAGGAAAGGAAACTACAAAGACCAAAAAACTAAGATCCTAGCCTACGCAAAATCCGCGCCAGAACATCATGAATCCCGTCAGTGCTTGTAGCTTGCCTTGTCATGAAGGAACGAAACTCAGCATTGGCTGCTTCTTGCGCGTCCAAACGAGAAGCCAGCATAGCTTGATTCTGATGAAGAGTTTCCAAGGTCTCCATCAGAGCTGAGGTTTCACCAGAAGAAGAAGCACCAGTATTTCTGCCCAGAGGGACAGCAATCTCAGCAGGGTGATCTTCTGGTGGGAAAAGGGTGTGAGAGAGGTGAAGAAATATCGGATGGAAGGGTTGAAGGAGAGGAGATATCAGATGGTGAAGAAGGTGGTTCTGAGAGGATGAATGAGGAGGAAGAGGTGGTGGAGGTCTTTGAAGAGGGGGTTGATTGAGGGGAACCGTCAAGGGGTTGATACACTTTGAGAGGGTCATAGGAGATCCTAACTCTTTTAGGTTTGGTTTCTGGTTCAGCAGATGCCTTTCTCTTTTGTTTCCTATCATTGTCTTGATTCCCAGAGCTTGACGATGGATTCATGATGAATTTTCAGATATTGGAAACTGCTAGGTTTTATGATATGAAAAGAGAGAGAGAGACGAAAAAGAAACCGAATGCAGAGAGAGAGAAATATGAGAGGGAAAAGAAACGTTTGAAGTGTATAAAAAGAAAACTGAAAGAGAGTAAATGATGAAAAGCATTTAATGTTACGTGACTTGAGGAGAGATAATAAAGACAAAAGACGTGATTTGCACAGTTACCTAAGTAGACGTCCCCTCAACTGCACGCACGCTTGTCCAGAAATAGTGAACACGTGTTTACCATCTGGATAGCCAGTTATAGCTGTCTGCTTTTAAAGAGATTCTGAATCAACTTAGACAATAAAACGTTAGTAATAACTGAATCACAATTTCTAATTGATTTCAACCAGAACTTCTTATAAAAGTAATTTCATTTCAGAAGATACTTATATATAAGAGTATCTTATCTTCTCATTCTGAGCTTGTTTCTGAAGACCCATTTTGTACCAATTATATTGAATCCTTCTGGTCTAGGAACAAGATCCCAAACATCATTCCTTGTAAACTGATTCAGTTCTTCTTGCATAGCAATTATCCAGTCTGGATCTTCTAGAGCATGATCAACAGAAGTTGGCTCGATCAAAGATACAAGACCTAATTGACAGTCTGCATTGTTCTTAAGGAATGCTCTTGTTCTGATTGGATCATCCTTCTTTCCAAGAATGACATCTTCTGAATGACCAGAGATGAGTCTGGATGATCTTCTGACAGACGGTTCTTCAGAAATACTTAGATCCTCCAGAGAAGCTGATACTTGATCTTCAGATTCTTTGCTTCTGAGAAGCTCTGCTTCTGATGCATTGCTTCTTGGCTCAGCAACTTCTGATATGTCAATATCATAACCTGCAAAATTATCAACCTGCTTTGGTTTTTCAGAACCAAGCTTATCATCAAACCTGATATTGATTGATTCTTCCACAATCAATGTTTCAGTATTGTATACTCTGTAGCCTTTTGAGCGTTCAGAATATCCAAGAAGAAAACATTTTTGAGCTTTGGAATCAAACTTACCAAGACGATCTTTAGTGTTCAGAATAAAACATACACATCCAAAAGGATGGAAATATGAAATGTTGGGCTTTTTATTCTTCCACAATTCATAGGGAGTCTTATTTAGAATAGGTCTGATAGAGATTCTATTCTGAATATAGCATGCAGTGTTTATTGCTTCTGCCCAGAAATGCTTAGCCATATTGGTTTCATTGATCATGGTTCTGGCCATTTCTTGCAGAGTCCTATTCTTTCGTTCTACAACCCCATTTTGTTGTGGAGTTATAGGACAAGAGAAATCATGGGCAATACCATTTTCTTTGAAGAACTCTTCAAAGGATCTGTTCTCAAATTCACCACCATGATCACTTCTGACCTTTATGATTTTACACTCTTTTTCAGATTGAATCTGAATGCAGAAATCAGATCATTTATCATATATTTTCTCCCCCTTTTTGTCATATCATCAAAAAACAGAAAAGATTCAGATACAAACAAAAAGAAACACACGGAGGAAAAAAAAGATGATTTCATTGAAGTTCAAACGACAGGTACAGAAGTACACGAAGAGAAGGAAGACAAGATGCACAAAAACAGATGCAGCAAAAGCAAAAAAGCAAGAAACAATATAGACTCAATCTAAGACGGCCCTAGCCTTGACAGGATCTTAGCCAGCATCTCTTGAACCACATTATTGTATCCATCTTGCTTCTCCATGAAAGCTCTAAACTCAGCATTGGCTGAGCTTTGCTCATCCTGTTTCTTTTGAATATCTTCCAGAGTCCTTGCAAGACGAGAAGATTCATCAGAAGAAGCTTCACCGCTTCTAACCACAGGAATAGCATTGTGATCTGTAGCTTCCATAGATAGATCATTTGCAGGGATTTCCTCAACAGGAACTGATTCAGCAACATGATCTTCAACATCTGCTTCTTGCATAGAAGCATCTTCATAATCTGCAGCTGGAATCTCAGAATCTCCATTCTCAAGTGCCTGAAGAATGGCAGCAAGATTCCTGGGGGCAGAAGGACCTTCAACTTCTGGTGGGTCAACAACTTCTGGAATGACCAAGCTTGGGTCTTCCTTAGAAGGGTTTTCCCTCAGAAAGTCAAAGAGGGTCTTGAAATCCCCAAGTAGAACAGGATATTGAGGTATCCAGACCACAATCTCCTTGCAAGGGTTAGCTTCCATTGCAGCAGCAAGTCTTGCTACTTCCAATTCATCCACAAAGGGCTTCTCCTCAGCAGCAACACAATTTCTGAGAGGATGGTAGTATATACCATTATCATCCTCCAGAAGGTAACCAGGGTAACCAGGGGCAGCAGCCACTAGTCTTTTCTGTACTCCCATTGCTTCTACTTGAAAATTCTTGCGAAATCTTCTCCAGAGATTTCTTGTAGAAACATCATCCATACCATTTAGAAATGCACCCTTCAGAAGGTCTAGACTGCTAATCACCTCATGTCTGAAAAGTTCCAGGTAGGTATAGGGTTCAGGTTCAGGCGGATTGAAGGTGAATTTGTAGTCAGGGTAGAGAAGACAGTAAGGTTTGGATTTTCTGGTAGGTAAGGGATGGGATATAGAAGGTGGAGGTGCGGTGGATGAGGAAGAAGGGATATCTGAGAGAATGATTGATGAGGATGGAATATCAGAAATGATAGATTGAGAAGAGGATGGAGTATTTGTAAAGGGAATTGGTGAGAAAGATTTATCAGAAGGAGTTGGGGGAAGAATACTTAAAGGTGTGGGGTTTCGAATGGGAGAGGAGAAGGATGATGGAGAAGGATTTGGTAAGGTGAAGTTTATTTTTGGTTCAGATGGAGGTGATTGGAAAGATGGTTTAGGGACAAAGGAAGGTGGAGTAAAAACCTGCCTGGAGATTTGTACAGAAGAAGAAGATCTGGTTCTGCGAAAGGAATCTCTGATCCTTTTATCCCTTCGTTCGTCTGAGTCCACCTTGTCAGGATCATAGGTGACCCTCAACTTCTTGGCTTTCTCAGCCTCATCTTCTCGGGCTTTTCTTTTTAGCCTAGCCTTTAGTTCCTTCTGATCCTTCTTCAGAAGATCAGCCTTGGACGGAAGTACTCTGCCACGGATCCAAGCAGGATCAATATCTGATTGCTTCCTAACACAATCTTCCAAGTAAAGCTTGACAACCTGATGCAGTTCTTTTTGAAACAAAGAGGCAAAACCTTCAACAGCAACTCTTCTTGACAGAATGTCAGGAAAGCTTGTGCACACAGAAGGTACATTTTGAATGAGTTCCAGTCTGAACAAATCCACGCCATTGAAAATGGGACCTTGAACTACTCCAAGAAAATGGGACGCATTGAGTTTTCTGATGGAGTCCAGCACTTTGCTTTTAATCAGAATGTCTGAAATCATTCTTCCAAAAGGAATAGTCGTTCTTGGAATAT